>NC_068358.1:140646897-140946897 GCF_020536995.1 Dreissena polymorpha | reverse complement strand
CACAACAAAATAGAAAACAACGAGCTGAAGGTCGATTCAAGGAAACTCTGATAAGAAACTTATGTTCCAGTAAAAGAATATAATTTTAAGTCTAAAAAACTTAAACATTTTTGGGTGATGCTTGGGTTCTTCTGAACATCTGTTTCAATTTTAATTATCAAGTTCAATTAAAGGGATGGTAGCAACAGCGTTTGCAGTGCCCACACTGCATACGAATACATGTCTTCAGTAAAATTAAGCAATTTAGTGGTGACCAAAAATTTTGTTGATACAGTTAGTGCTAAATTGATATCTCGTGAAAGTCTACTATCATACATTTATAACGCCTAATTGTAGCATGTTTTAATATATAAATTTAACATATTGAATATGTTCTTATTCAATAGATTGCATGCTTTTACTACTAAAATATGAATAATAGTGAAACAATGCAATGTCATGTGAGTTTGACATAAAATGCATGGAAAGATAAACAAACTTTATTATCGATTATTCACAATCTAAATATACAATTGCCGAATGCGCAAAATATAACATATTTACATAAATAGGATATAATGATACCGTTGAATAGTTCCACAAAGCAATACTATACATAAACTTTAAAGTAATTAAGTATTCTCCATGTATTTCTGCTTCACTCATAGTCATAGCCTTACATTCTTGATCGTGATATAGTGCCAGTATTTTATTAAGAACAACGTAGTTAGTCTGCAAGCATTTAAACTAATTAGTACAGTATGTTTCTTCTTCTATAATTGTCGACATCATAACGTACACTAACGCCGTTAACAGATTCGGATTTTAACGATCTTCAATTACTCAGATAACTGGATTGGAACGCGTCCTAATTAGTGACCAGGAAACCATTGATCGTTGTCTTAGGGCCATAAATTCGAAAATCAACACGTCAACAACAGCAATAACAAAAATAGTCAACAGTGAGTTCGTGCCAATACAAGATGACAAAAATACCAAGATGTAATTTACCAATTCAGGAACAGAAAAACACCATTATTATATCAGATGTATTGTATTCACTTAAGTTATAGCTCATTATTGTTCATAGAGACTGAGTTATATTTCTCATTTAGATCACAGTTGAATGTATGGTGATTTTTTATTTTCCGCATGTTAATGCAGATCATATGTAAATCTTGCCACATCTTGCCACATCAATCGCTATGTTGTCTCTTGCAATTTATTGAAATCCTAAACATATCTGTTAACACAATAAATGTTTGGATTGAATTTGCAATGCTACCAATCGGCTCGAGAGGATACATTTTTTGTAGCTGAGCATGTTACTTTTCGCATTTACGTTGAGACTCTATTGTGAATATAAAATTGGCATTTTAAATTGCCGTTGACTAGACTTAACGATTTATTTCCCCTTCTAAGCCGGACATCGATATCTACCCACTTCACAGAAGTAAATAAACGCATGGTTTATCAATGCACATGCAAATTGCATTCTTTGAAATGTTTAATCAACGTGATGATTATATAAATTGACATAATTTGGATATATAATCCTATGACCACCTAATACATCAGCAATTCATTTTTTTTGTATATCCTTCAACTTGTATTTGCAAGAAACATTATTGCAACAACGTGTTTTAACTGTAAAAGATTATACATGTATTTTTTGCTAAATCTTACCATTGCAAGTATGCACATAACACTAGTTTTTGTTAACGTGCGGTTGATCTTGAGCCGAATTCACAAAGGTTAACAGAAACCTGACAAATTAACGCACTTTGCATTTATTGTAATATAAAAACAAATTGTAAATACTTTGCAAGTGGTTATGGAATGATATATAAATATATATTTCTGACGTTATGATAATTGACATCATACAAACGAATAGCATATTTAAAAGAAATATGTTCATGATGTTAGGCATACCTATAAGTACATGTAGATATGTTGATTTTAAGAGCTGCAGGAAACACTCCCCCACCCCACCCCCCCCACCCCAAAAAAAACAAAAAAACAAATGACTGGTACATAACAATTGTAATCTAGTGTTTTTTACACCATCACATGTTGCACCAATTCCAAAGGAATATCACAATATAATATTTATATCAAAAACAAATATCGATGTTCGAACGCATCTGATGGATGTAGTTATTTGATTTATAAATTGAAAGACAAATATTCTGATGTAATATTTGTAGATGTAGAAACTATATATATAGTTTACCCTATATCTAATAGTAAATAGATTTGTAATAAACGTAAGAACCACACGTACGCATACAGGAGGTCGTTTAATTACTTACAGATACCCATCAATTCTACAAACTGACAAGTAATGCCCATGCGCAAAGTTCGTCTATGTATAATATTGCGTACCTTGTGTCATGTTTACCTATATTTATATGGGTATACGAATGTGATTTATATGGGTATGTGACATTCATTTATATTCGTAAGCAATTGTGATATATACGCACAGACTATTGTGTCTTATGTAGGTAGACGACTGTTATTTACATGGCTAGACGAATGTGATAGGATGCAAAGTAACAAGAAAAATAAAGACACTATTAGCACACACGTGTTGGTATTTCCCCCTTGAACAAAACAAAACTACCAATGAGTGGGCAATAGTCATTTGAAAAATAAGTTTCGAAAATAGAGCGTCAAAAGGAAAATACAAACATCAAACAATTCTTTGATGAATCCTTGATTTAAAAAAAACAGGTTGCACCTACAAATGAATGTTGCACCGTTTGCCGTGACTTGACTTTTTAAAGGACTTACTTTGTTATCAGAATGGCTTTCGAATTAAATGCGGAATTCTTACAACCAACACGTAACCCAACATAATTCATGTGCCTTATAGATTACCGAGGAACAGGAATACAAACGTTAGTGTAATTAAGAGACAATCGTCTGCCATATTAATAAGCGCGTTGCATTGGTATATATTTATCAAAACAAGAATCATATCATAGTAATAACGAGCCCACATAGTGCTTATGTTAATTCGTATGTGCACTTCTTAACAAAATCATTTAAACACTATATAATGCTTCGCAACTCAAATCATACATATTTTGAGAAACTGTGATGACTATGAAACAAAATGCCAGTAATGCTAAACGGTAACACTTATTGAAATAACGTTTAAAGAATTATTTTATTCTGTCTACATTAAACATGTTGGCAGTTGAGAGAACATTTGGAAAATTTTATCTAATAGTTCAAAGTATAAAAACGATTCGAATAGAATTATCCACGTGATGATCGTTCAGTTCTCATTCTAAGTCAAAAAATTATTTAGTAATATCGTTGTTTACTGGCGCCTTTGATTGGGCATTCATACAGTTGCTTTATTTTATTAGTAAAACACTTATTACTTTAACGAAGTAAGAGTAGTTTGTGCTTGTAAACTTATACCATCGAATGCCTTCCTAGTTCTAGTGTTTTACATCTAGTTCTATTTTCGATATGTTTTCATTGGTAGGAGCTCTCCCGTTTAGCAGTTTATCAAGTTTAATAGTAGTTTTAAAACTGCAGAACTTCTCATTTAATTTTACTTTTTTATTTTGAACTGTCGCAGCAGTTTAAATCAGTTTCAATCTGAAAAAGCGTACAACCTGTTGGCCTTCCTCCTGTTAGTATGACGTCATAAACCCTCGTGTGAAAGTTCGCCGTGACTGTTATTACAAAACACGCAATTCTTGTGCGGGGAACTTTTTAATAAACACATTTGAAGAGCAATCATGCGGTCGTTGTGCGTTCAATCATATTTTTACAAAACGGGACATATTCATTAATTAATATTAAATTGTTTCAACGTTAAATGCAAATATGACTAAGTATATTTTTATTTTTTTATTTACATTGCAAAAGTAATAGCTATTTAGAAAACATTTAACAATATAGTCTTGAAACTATTGTTTTCACGGATAAACTACCTTTATGTAACAACATATGATTTATGCCATCACATATGATGTTTAAATTGCATATACCGGGCACTATAAAGATGTTCACTCACTTGGAGTATTGTCATTGGGATACACGTCAATACGTTATACATTCTGAAATGAAAACGCATCCTTATTTAGCCTTTCACCATGTATTCAACATTTGGTTACAGTTTTCTCTTTTTTGTAGTTAGATATGAATCGTTAATTGAAGGTATTAATTTAAACTGTATAACACACTCCATGTAAGATTGGTTGTTTTTGATCATACACAGGACTTTGAAAATTCTCTTTTCTGTGAAACAAAGCGTTTATATCGGGTAACAATCCATATGGAATATGACTTACACTTAAATGTGGAATACGTTAACTGAGCAGTTGTGGTGCAAGTTCGCTTGATAACAATGAATCGAAGTATTTTGTACAATAAATAAGTATTTGAAAAATCATTGTCAATGGCGAAGTTCCCAATGTATTATTTCTTTAGATTTGAATGTACATACATGTTGCAGAATACTGTATTTTGTAACCAATTTACTATAAGGCCTTTTGAAAAACTACGTTTTCACAAAAGATAATGTATTATCGCTCTGGCTGTTGGTCCTATCAATGTCTTGTAAGACCCATAACGTTATGCAATTTATATGAAAATAATGATATGAATTTAGAACTATCCAAAAGGCCACACATTCTCCCTCATATTACTGACTGAAATTAAAAGATATCAAACGAAATGCATAAAGAATTACTCTTAAACTATGGTGGTTTATCTAGCTAAACAGCCGGCCATATATGCTAAGATAAATACGGAACATGGTGTTTAAAAATTATCCCAACATGACAACCATCCGATAAAATGTAAGGCAATTGTCAGTGTCACTGTTATCATACTCATTGGAACGCATCTCGCCCAATATTGGTCTCTACTTTTCAAAAGATACACTTTTGTTTCACGATACGCTAATTATATACAAGTATGGCGTGAATACAGTGATATTTTCAATGTTTTTGAAATGTTATACGGTTCGTCACTGTCACAGTTCAACCATAGCAACACATCGAAAATGCCTTGTTTTAATCACGGAGTGACTGATTCGTTTCAGCTTTATTTGGCTACATATAAACACAACGCATAGTAACATGTGGTACATTTATTGAGCTTGAGGGAAATATATCAGTATCTACAACTTTAAAGGGAATACATAATTATTTTTGAGTTTCTTGTTGTATCACCCTTTTTAATAATACCACTTTAATATGTTCTAACATATTTTCAGCGTAACAAATTGGTTAAATTAATTATGTAACTCACTTTTACTCTGAGGCTGGTGTTATACAAATTTGATTGTTTTTACACTTTTAAGGAAGTGAGCATGTTTCAGCTGAACAAACACTCGTTACTTATAACATTTTTTATATCGTGTCAGTGTGTATAATACTTTTAAACGGATAATTACAGTTTTTAATTACAATAGTATTATTTGAAAAGGACACGTATAAATAATGTGGGTTATTACATATCTATGATCTTTATTTTTCATACTTCCTAAGTATTTTTCTTGTTTAGTTCTATGTTAAAATTATAGCGGGATTATTCTCTAACAGCTATTTTTATTGTTAAAATAAAATAAAACAAGTTAAAATAAATTTCACCTTAAATGGATTTTTTTCCAAGCCATCTATGGTAAGTCTCCGGCTCGTCTATTCCAACCGACAAAACTGGTCACCTCTAATAATAATATAGACATCGTGATAAATATAAATATACGTTCCCGTATAACATTTCCCATGCTCAGTCACAGTTTAACTAAATGCTTAAACATTCATTCAACAGAAGGCAAGGTTAACAAGTGGATTCAGTTTCAAATGATGTGTTCCAAGTACTAGTGTGCATAAAAATTGCCAAAAATGCCTCATGTGTTAAAGCAATGATGATTCAATTTTTCACATGATGTTAGCGCTGCAAATTTAGTAATCAGCAGTCACATGTTCATTCTAACTATGTTTAGCAAGAATTTATTTTTGTGGTCAGCAAGAATTGTTCATGCTTTAAAACGTTTTACGTTCTAAAACATTATTAGCATTACAAAACTTAAATTGATGAGAACAATTACATGGTTTTGTTGTTGTGGATGGAAATCCGCATATTAAATTGACTGTTCACTATTGAGTCGCTATCTAAATGTGTTATGCATAACACTGATTGCATTTTACTGCGGATGCTTTCTCTTATTTCAACAAAACAACGTGTGTCTCCAAATCTAAACTATTATCGTCATAGAGAGTTATAGGTTAGTGTTGAATAAATTGTCATTTATTGAGCGACATTAAAAAAAACACGAGCTTTTCCGAGTGGATCTGCTTTTTTTCGGAGAAAATACACTCATTTGTATTCAGCATCTACGCGGTACAGTATTTCTTGTAAACCCAACGACTGAAAATGGCTGAAAACTTAAAATTAAATGACGTCATATATATAAAATAACGTATCTATAGATACTATGCATGAGGTTTACTTCTATTGTTGAGTACACGAAATATAATGGATACTAGGTTATTTAGATATCGCTTGTGTTCAAATGACATAAATAATAAATTTATGATATAATACCATGTCTGTTCTTTGTATACTTCACTTGGTATTTCGCAGCGAGTAACAAGAGTTTGAATAAATAACAATGCAGTGCTTCCCTTTTTTAAGACTATAAATGAGAACGTTTTTACATCTTTAAATTAATGGAACGCGTATTCTCTGTGGAACATTACAATCGTTCTATTCAAGAAAACTATTTGGTATATGCTCAAACATGTGTTCATTTATTGTGTAGTGCATGACTTAGCTCGTTAAAGCTATTACTAGCTCTTTTTTTTTTGTATAAACGATTACCAAGAACGTTTTCAAACGAATTGCAATGAATTTAATAATAATTTAATCAGGAATAAAACGTGTACACATGTGTTACACAACGTAGTATGTTTACAGGTCATGTTCATTGTTTATTTGCTATACAAACATATAAATTTAATACCATGCATGTACCAATGTAAAGTGTGATCTAATAATTATTAAGCATGCATTCGTTCCAAAATGAAAAAAAAAACAAACTCACGCGGCAAAACGCGTATCAGGTAACATCTGTTTATTTATTTGATTGTCAACGCTCGTCATTTCGAAAATAATATATGTGTACAACACAGCTTGATTGGGTCTATATGCCGCAAATACCAGTTATGTAAATAGTCTGTTTTTAAAGCATAATTGATGCAATATATGCAGCTTTATTTAATTATATTGTCGAAATATGTACATAGTTTTTTCATTCATTAGAATGATTATGGATATTTTGTCCATATCCATCGTTTTGTATTGACCACAGGATTAGTTTGTTTTCTTATAGGTGGAATCTTTCAGACTACATTTATAAGGTTCAGTTCAACGATTTGTTTACATCGTATTTATTAGAAGAACGTCGTCTTATCATCCGTACACGGTCTGGCATTTATTAAGTTCTTGTTTTGGAATGTACTTTCCGACACTTGTTACACAAAACTGTTAATGTCTTCCTTTTTTCAATATCTCATACTTCCAGAAGTTATGCAGCCGACCAAATCCTTTCAGATAAGAAGAAACACTGTAAGTTACATGTCAAATGTCTGTCACCATTGGCACTGATAAAATTATGAATTCTTGCAGACGTTCGTCTATTTTGGTAAACAAAGATCATATATTTGTCACGAGACTGACGTATCAACATATTAATCTTCCAGACGGATGCGAATTTACGTACGGAATTACCCATCTGGTCATTGTATTAAATTCTCGCTGGTAATACCTTTTATTTGCAAATATAATGCAAGATTACTATGAATTTATATTGGTGTTTATTTAACATAAATCATGTGTCTGTAAGAATACATTTATCGTAACAAGTTGCAGATACAATTTTGTTGAGGATGTTATCACATATAATCACATATCTGTATATTTAATATTTATGTTTAAGCTTTTCTTTTTAATTTGTACCATCATGATAATATACAATTCCTACAACCTATGTCATGCCTGCTGGATAGTAAAAGAAACGAAAACCAAACATATAAAGCGCTCGAAAAGTTCATCATGTATTATTAGCTCATAAAAGTACTTAGAATTGATGGCTTGACATATTCAGAAAGAAATAACAAAGACCTATAAATCACAAGCAACGCATACTATCTTTGTTCTTTGATTAATGCAGCTGACCACATGCGTAAAACGTAAATAACGAAATTGATTGTATTATTATTTAACGCAATTATCTTACGCAATAAATTAGTTATGTTGCAATAGGCCTTTTTAATGTTGTATATAGAAAACGAGGTAATGCGTGATAGAAAATCGCTTTTTAATGTTTCATTATATGAATGCATGAATATTCCTGACACTGCAATCACCAGTTTATTTGATTTTGCATTATACAGTATTTTGGGTACACAGACTTGTTGCTGTGGTCTATTATTTACAAACAAGTTGTTATGAGCGCGTTAAGAAGAAAAATCCCAAGGAGTGTCATACGACAAATGTATTTTAAACGTTAGTATAAGGCTTGCCATAGCAGTTTTAGTTGCAAAAACTTGTTTTAAATTATTATTAGTCGCGTACATTGTTTTTTGAATAACTAGAATGAAAGTGGGGTCGATACGTATTTCTTTAAGTCTGCATGAGTTCAATAACAAATATAATGAGCCATGCTCTGAAGAAACCGGACGTAATGCATGTGCGTAACGTACCGTCAAATAATAGTCCGTTAAGTCCAAACAGGGACGACATCTTTCTTTTAAAGTCAGCCTCTTCAAACCGAAAATTATCTCTAGGCGGAAAGTTTTGTCCTTGATTATCCTGTTCGGACGCACATGATAAAAGCCCGATTTTCCGATAGGCTTGGTCGAATATTTCAAGCGTATTGCTTCGGTTCGATATTGAAGAATTTTTATTGGTTGGAACAAAAAGTATTTAATTTCCTGTGCAATAGCAGATAAAAGGGAAAGCAATTACGAATGCGTATACGAGTATCTGCTATGTTTACAATCGTTCTATTCAAGTACTTAAAATATCTATTCGCAAGTCAGGCGCGCACAAAATTTTGATACTCACAACTACCTAGGATGTTTAAACCTGATAAAGATAATCACATTTTCTTCAAGTGTCGCAGAATAAGTATAAATAGTTTAGAGAAACAGTTATAGCATATTTATTATATCCAACAGTTGCATGAAAAAATACCATATACCAGATATAATGGAACATGTACCCGATTGCTGTTTGAAATGCAAGATGTTTAACATCATGTTTACTATTTATGACGGTATGCTAACTATAACATCTTTTGAAAGATGTTTAATATCAATAACACTAGTCGCATGCAAAAGACAATACGTACACTAACATAATTATCTGCTTGACAAAATACACTCCCTTTCATAAGGGACTGACATATATTATGCACTTAGCGCAAGATATATTGTAAAATTTTGCTTGCTTTGGCATAGCGCTCATAAATTATTCTACAAAAAGTTAACTGCATCAATGGCTGAAAATAAAAGTCATTTCCGTAATGTTTCATCAAATTTAAAACTATTACACACCATTGTTATACATAATACAGTGAAAACCCCACACAATGATGTGCACTATTTTCACGATGTTGGTTTTGTGTTTGCTCTAGCACATTACTTGTATAGTTGAATATGTTAAGACCATTTCAATGTATACATGTTAACAGATATGTTATCTCAAGTTTGAACTTGCGCCAGTGTTGTATTTGACAGCAGTTATTATTATAATTAGGCGTAAGATACTCTGAGCTGTTCGGCAATTATTTCCAGAACACTTCCTTATGTAAAATAATAATTTTATAGAATAAGATCATTCTTCATATGGCTGCAACGTCTACAATAAAACCTTACATAAAGCATATTTGTTACGGCACATATTACACTCGGAGTCATTATCTTGGAATGGACACTTAAATAAGTAGTAAAAACCGAATAATATAATTATTGTGACACCCCGACTATTGAATTGCCTCATTAATTCTTAATAACTGTGATATAAACACATGCTAATATGATACGAAATATTATGTATTCAATAGATAAACGGATATCAATGATCATAGCGCAGCCGTCCATATTCAATCCATTAATAGTCAGTGGACTAAAATAGTTGGTATTGGTACCGGTTGAAAACACTTTCTTAAGTTGTATACAAATTCAGCAAGGAGAAATTAATTGACATGAGAAATGTTACATTTAGAAAAACAATTTTTGGTAACCAATCCATTGTGTACAGAATCATGCGCTTTACAATTACCGTACACGATGATGTATAAAAAGTCTAAATCAATTTAATAAGTACATCTACATTTGTTCATTCTTAGAGATACTGCTCGTTCGCATGCTTGGGGCATTATTTCTTCATTTGCATGTTGTTAAAATAAATTTTACTCTGCACGCAAAAACAGTGGCAAATGCTTTATAAAATGATTCCTCAAACTTTACGTATTCATATTAACACACCCTCATATTGACATAATCGCGGTTTGTGAACACGAAGTCACAAACATCTTATAAATTTATACGTTTTGCGTATCCATTTGGGTGTGTATTTAAATATTTCCTGCAACGCTTTATATTTTGTTTACAAATGAATACAAATGTGGTCAACGTGCAATACCAATAGTTGATATTTTGACCGTGTGTATGCAAGAAATCAACAAGAAACAAATGCCATATATAATTTTGTAACATGTATGCATTGTTTTCACAGCTTGACCCACACAAAAAGAAGCCGCAGTACGCTTAAAACATATTCATAATCAACAGCATGTGTATATAATTTGCCTATATGCCAAATGCATTAACGAGCAACGGGAGTGCGCAACAAAGCTATCGTTAGGCTAGCTGCATTAATGTCAGTGTACTCAAAGTAAGAAAAACACCCACCAATTTACTCGCAAATAATATTGCGGTGCAATAACTATGATATATGTTCAAGTTGTGATACAACTTAATCAACCAGTTAATTCATATTTTCCAAAAATTAAATTTGCTGAAGTAGTTTTTGTTGAGCATAGCACATAATAAAGTAGACGCATTTCCATGGATTAATAGTTAGAGTGTACATTACTGATCCGTAGTTAGAACCGTATATACCGTATCGGGTCAGTAACTAACCCTGAAACGATTATATCACGCAAACTACTTTCCTTCTCATCTAATCAAATAAACAAATTTGAATGTTTTTATTGCCCCATATAGTTTCTTCTACTGACCCATGTAGTGTTCCCCTTATAGTCTACTGACACCACATAGATTGTATGGGGCCAGCATGTGACGTCAAACAGCCAATGAGAGAAGAGTATTTTGTAGATTGCGTGATATATAATATTACAGTTTTGGTTACGTTAATGTCGTTGTAATGTTTAATGAAACACATGTTTAGAGTGACAACGCGATCATATTAAATATGAGTTAACGCTACTCAATGTAGTACACTAATTACACAACTTAATTCAGCATACATTATATCGATCATTTAAACGAGACTCCACATTTATCCTGAAGTGTATTTTTTAAGATAATACAATTAATATAAATGTAAACAAAATTATACTTGTTTACAACTAAAGTGAGCAAGCAAGGAATGTTAATTTAAATAACATACGCATACATCAAGCACATTTCAGGATCAATATTAGTGCACAGGCAGCAGTTAATGTGTTAATGCGTAAATGTGCCCCCACCCCCCCCCCCCCCCGCGGACCTATCCCCCCCCCCCGAGCTTACCCTAGGGGTTCCATATTGTTAAATGTACACATGAAAGATTGTGGATCACTGGACATGACCGTTTTCATCGAGAATACACCATGTTAATTTTATAAGGCTTCATCTGGTTGGTTGTTCGAATAGCCAGCATTGTGTTTGCCAATGGTTTGGTGTTTTACAACCGAGCATTCGGTCGACAAACAATGGCAGCAAAACACAGATATGTAGCGAGAAAGTCGAAGTTAATTGAATATTTAAGTTATTAGCCGAACAGCAAATCGATCAATTGTGTAATCACGTTGCTTTTAATGTCTTTTAACGAATCAAGTTGCATGAGGTCGGTAACTGAATGGAATCATGTGTGTTCTCGATGAAAACGTTCACGCCCTGTGTTCCACAATCTTTCATCAATAGGCATATAGTGCGTTTCATACCTTGTGTATATATAATACCTATACGAACTGTGTATTTGTGTCAATTTTCGTTGTTGAAAAGTCAAACCAGACACAATAGGTGTACATTTAACAATCTGGAACCCCTGGGGTAAGCTCGGGGTGGGGGGTAGGGTCCGGGCGGGGGGCAAACTTATGATACTGCTGCCTGTGTATTAATTCGAATATATATGTCAGTGCATATTATTATGAGGATTCACTTGTTCAATTCATGAACACATGCATACATGCTTTTTCTAAATAAATATGTTATGTTTTTGTACGTGTTTTGTATTTCGTAACACTGGAATAATCCTCATTTGCGTATTTACTTTAAAAATAAATGCACAATAGGTAATGTTATTGAGTATAAAGTATTTGTTGCATATGTGTGATATAATTATATATGTATTTTTAATATCGCTTTATTGTTTCTAACGCAAACGGAATAAATGCATCAATGTTACAGAACACAAAGATGTCGTAGCTACATCCATTAAGCGAAACATTATTCAACTTATAACGTGTTCAATAGACAGTTCTACGATAAGCGAAGGATCCTCACACCATGAGGATAATACCATGAGGATACAAGTTAATTGGTCATCAGTTCTTCAACTTACGCCTTTAAACATCGTGAACTCCCACAGGTGAAGGGCGCGTGGCCAAGTCTCTTTAACACTGTCAATTTGTCATAAAACAGCATATTATATCATATTGACAAAAAAAAAATAAAAAAAATTCTGATATATTATATATGAACACAGGTGAAGGGCGCGTGGCCAAGTCACTTTAACACTATTAATTTGTCATAAAACAACATTTTTTATCATATTGACCAAAAAAAAAATATTTTTTTTTCTGATATGTTATATATGAACAAGGTAGGTATCTCTTGACACAGTTAAATCACCTTCATCAACATTTTATGCGATTTATTGCCTAAATGGCGGTCGATTTTCGTAAACTATGTACCATTTTGTTGAGAAAGGTTTCCTCGTGACGAAAAATGACCACAAACGGCTACTTGCCGACATAAACTACAAGAAAATATTCTCGAACTCAAAGAAATGCTAGGTCGGCGTCGATTTGACCGATAGTTCAGTGCCGATTTTACAAGAGTAAAACTATCGAAATACCCCAGCTACCGAACATAATCTGCATTCGTACAATAAAGAAATACGAGTTTATCAACTTACAATACAGATTTGTCCTTTTGTTTGCATTATAACGTCGAAATCGTTATAAATCGGAAATTGTTTATCGGCAATTTCGAGTCAAGCTCCATGTCGATTAGACGCTCAATATTGATTACGATTCTCGGTTTCAGGTTTTCGGTAACTATGAGGCGCGGAACCAAAAGTTGTATAAATAGCGAAAGGTGAAGGACGATCATCGTACACGATTGAAATAAACATTCAAACATAACGATTATATTAGTGTTTGATGTGGACAAAAAGACAAATCTATGTTGTCAGTTGATAAACTCGTATTTGTTTATTGTACGAATGCGGAGTATGTTTGGTAGCTGGGGTATTCGATACTTTTACTCTTGTAAAAACCGGCACTGAACCTTCGGTCAGATCGAAGCCGACCTTGCATTTTTACAAGTTCGATAAGTTTTTCTTGTAGTTAATGTCGACAAGTAGCCGTTTGTGTACATTTTTCGTCACGAGGCAACCTTTCCCAACAAAATGGTACATTGTTTACGAAAATCGACCGCCATTTAGGCAATAAATCGCATAAAATGTTGATGAAGGTGATTTTCCTGTGTCAAGAGATACCTACCTTGTTCATATATAACATATCAGAATTTTTTTTTTTTTTTTTTTTGGTCAATATGATAAAAAATGTTGTTTTATGACAAATTTGATAGTGTTAAAGTGACTTGGCCACGCGCCCTTCACCCTTGTGACCTCCTAGATACTGTAAACGTGTGTTGACTTTCTTCTTCAATGTATTTTGTTAAAGCAAATTAGAGTCGTTAGAAATATTTAATGGTAAATAACAGCAGGATAAACTCATTTCCTGCCTGGTTGTTATCAATCTGAATTTGACTTGTGATATCCCTTGAACCATACAAGATACCGTGAACTTTGGAACAAAGCACGCACATATAGTTTCATTCCATTATTAGAAGCGTCCAAAATACAGTTCAAACGGGCGCTTTTTAGGTACGATATCACCACAATGTTTTAAGTATGAATATGACTAATAAAAACATTATGCTGACTCAAGACTCTCTCTCTCTCTCTATCATCAAAACTGCTTATTAGAATTCTTATATTCAGAATGAAGTATATTTTATTATGATAAAAAATCTGTTGATAAGTTATAGGATCGTGCATGTGCTACCATACAATTGCGAATGCACATTAGTATAAACACTGTTTTGTATATGTATATGCAATCATTCGTTGTCACGTATCAGTTTTATTAAAATTGTTTAATATGTTATGCATGCTTCTTTTATAAATTATAAAAACACGAAGTTACCTTTTGACATTTATGTTTTGTGTTACCACAGTTCACGTTCAAATTTGTTTGCATTCGGTATAAACAAATATGTAAACAGTCAATTACTACGTAAATATATATAACCAGGCAATATGCGAGCTTTCCAGCATTCGAAATAAAAACATATCGCATATCTCTTGCAATATTAGCGATGTCTTGCGGAATACTAAAACCGTTAGCACGTTGGAGAATGTTATGGTCTCCAATCAATTACTCAGATGACAGTGTGGCAGCGAATTTCAATTAGTGCTTAGGAAACATTCACATTTACGTTAGGACTATTAATACAAAACAGGATACAAACCGCATAACGCAGTAAAACTGGAATCAAATAATCAGCACAAGTCTTCCTGAGTGTTGGTCATATAATTATACAAACATCATTTCTCTTTTATAAGGATTGTCAAGTTCCTGTGGAGCATTCCGTAATTGTTTATACCACAATAGAATTGACTATTTCGAAGGCGCCTCGTTAAGTTAAACAAAGCCACATGTGAAGTATGATTGATCAACGTATGTTGACTGTATCGAAAAGAAATAAAATACCACTAACAATTCTTAATACCCAGACGCTTATATTGGATTATTATTGTCTCGAATATATAAACATCGATGCTTTCTTTGAAAAAATGCAGTTACTATAAAACTTGACGCGATATGCATGAATAAATTATAATTTTTGACGGATACAGAAAATTCATTATTTAAAGGGGCCTTTTCACGTTTGGGTCAATTGACACTTTTGAAAAAAGGTGTTTCAGATTTGTAAATGTTGGTTTTAGTTATGATATTTGTGAGGAAACAGTAATAATGAACATTTACCAAGCTCTAAAATAGCCATTATACCCATCTTTTGACGATTTAAAAACCTGACACTTAAAAAGCCTTGCAACGCGAAACGAATTTATAATTTGAAGAGTTCTGTTGTTGTCATTATATTTTGTGAAACTATGCGGATTGCTTATGTAGAGTATAAAATACTTCTAATCAGGAAGGATGGCCGAGTGGTCTAAGTCGTGGACGTTTTACTCCAGGACTCAAGGCGTCAGTGGTTCGAGCCCTGCTTAGGATTAGCTTTTATTTTCTTTTTAAAAATTGTATTCTTGATTTTTTACTAGAGCTTTTTAGATCCAATGTTTACATTTCTCAAATAAAGCATTTAATGACAAACTTCAAAACATGCCAACATCTGTGAAAAGGCCCCTTTAATATACGCGTATATGGTCACTCTCTCAAGAGAAAATTAAAGACCATTTACAATTGTTAATACAATGCTCAGACGTTTATATTCGATTTGGCAATGTATCATATATATATAACACAGATGCTTTCATTAAAAAGATGCAGTTACCGTGAAACTTGATCGATTTACATGAATAAATTTTAATTGTTGACATCGATTTACATGAATAAATTTTAATTGTTGACGGATGCAGAAAACGGATTATTTAGTAGACAAGTATACGGTTACAATGTTTATAATAACTGCTGCCGTTGTTGAGGAAGAGGATGAGTGCTATATGGTGTAAATGCTGCTAGGTCGTCTGCTCCTAAATAATTATTAATACAGTTTTCACAAGAAGCATCCATTCGTGGGCATTCAGAACCTTCAGATGGTGTCAAAATGTGATCTACTATGTAGGTTTTTGAATCGCACAATTTGGACCAGCATAGTGGACTATGAAAATTACTCCAACTGGCATTAATTTGAGTAATTATGATTGCTTCACGAATTAAGCATAAGTAATGTTCAATATTGATATCCTATTTAAAATATGTTTGCATGATTTTGTTTAATCCAGCATCAATGTGTGTGACTAAATGCGCCATATGAATAAATAAACTGATATTATTCAACCAAGCGAACGTTGCGCCCTAAATAAACAATATTCAAAACGCAAATGTTTTTTTAATCTAACATTTACAAAAGCTGTCATATTCAAATGCATTAGGTGTCATAAAAGGCGAGCCTCATACAGCTTTCTCTTCAAAACTTTCATAAGCCGTGGCGTGAATACCCGATAGTGCACCAGACTAATTTCATGTTCGTCGTTTAAAATTAATTGATGCAATTACCTGTCATAGAACCTATACAGTAAGTGAAATGACTTGTGTAAACATGGCTCAAATACATGTTTTGCTAATTAATTTATAACAATATCTGAAAAGTTAATTGCAAATTAAAATTCAATCTAATTGAGAGGAAATTTGCTTACACTGTAATCTTTATTTTGCTTGTATGAATAAGTACATATTTAATATTTAAAAAGTATTGATTGAATTTGTGATTTACTTGTAAAATTAATACATTTAAAATGAGTTCGTATGAATTTTAACGTCATAATGATAATTTAACATTCGCTTTTGGACATATAATATTTTAACTCCTTTATACCGAAAATATTTCGTCAATACTTCAGTTAATTCAGAAAACAAATTTTATAAAGCTTTCAGTTCTGCAATACACACATTGGTATATTCCCATAATACTGACTCTATATTTGTGGCGAACAGAGTGATATCATAATGACTGCATGTTAATCTGCGGATCTTCACACTGTCATTGTATGATCATTAAGATGAAAGTTGATAAGTCGTATTTTGACAATATAAACCCATGAACAAGCTGTCAACTGTTTTGACTAAGTAGAGGACATAATGCAGGTCGCAGGTCGCTAGTCCAGAATTCGTCATACTTTTAAAGCTAACTAGCAACAAACGCTTCATAGTTCTTGTCGAATACGTCATTGGTGTTGTGTGTCTGTGTACAAAGTATTCATAGAGAAACGTGTATAACAACACGTATCAACAGATTAAATTGTAATCAAAACCTTCTGTTTTTGTTGTTTTGCGGGTAGCCTCAACGGTCCGTAAACAACTCTTTGCATAAGAAAAAATGTATGTGTATTGGAATTGTAAGGGCGAATAATGAAAGACATGTATGTCTTACAAAATGAACGTCGGTCTATCCAAATTGCAATATATTGATATGATTTGTCTATATATTTAGTAATTGGAGTAATAATGTGTGGGAACTTTATTATATTCTTTACGTTTTGGCAAAAAGTTAATGAAACATTTCTATCTGTTGTGGATATTTTTAATGCTTTGTACACGGCTTGAAACCAGTGAATATGTATCTCTACCATGTAGTGCATTCTGTAAATGACACGGATACTAATTTATATAATGCAAAGACTTGTTTATCCGGTGGTTTCTCCTATATAAAAATTTACATATGCATTATTTATATTGAATTGTCCGAACGTATGTTTGTTTGACGCCGTCATTTTTCATCTTAAGTTTGTTCCACTGCTCAACAACAATCGCCAATATTTATTTTAACACATACGTCTTATACTTATAATAACACTTAAATATTTATTTGAAACACATCCAGCCCATGAATATAGTAAATGAAACACTGTTTTACAAGATACAAATAGTTTAACCATTATGTTTGAACTATATAACATGGCTGTCAAATCGCTTTATTAAAACTAAAGCAACTTCTTGGACGAAGCGGTAGAATAAAGAGTTATACTTTTTAGACGAAGTTTATGAATTTTCTGGTAACTGCAGTTTAGCGATTCGCCTTGTGGTGCGCAACGTATTCAATGTGCAACAACAAATGGCTTAACTCTAATAACAAATATCTCAGGAAGGTAATGGCAATTATAGATTGAAAAATACCTGAAGTCGTTTTTTGTATGCAGAAATGTTGCGATGTCGTCATTATTGAAACCAGAGTTATACTTTTGTACCAGCATTATTACTATTGAATTACAATTAACCTTTTTTTGCTCTCAAATAATCACAATTAGCTTCATTTTGTCGCACAAAATCCAAGTGTATTTCCAGCGCTAGAACGTCAGTAATGAGCTATGCGCTGACGGCAATTAGCACCTTCATCACACAAATCAAAACCTGTGATGACAAGTTCGACACTTATCACATATATGCCTGTGTTGTTTAGACATTGAATGTCGAACTTTAAATTGTTGATGCGCGGTTGAGAATGTTGCTCTTATACATGGTGTGTTATAAGGTGGAAGGAGTATTTAAAGAAGTGATACATTAACAAGTAATTTAGTACGACACTTTTCGCCTTTATGGGGTTTTCGTATAAAGGAAGTGTCTTCTAAACCGATCCAAGCGGACAGTAACGTCTCTAAGTAACCTGTGCGGACAGCCTATGCTTATCTATGGTGATTCTTTACGCACATTCAATAAGTTCGCTTTTCTCAGAGCGTGATTGTGTACCGATTGCTGAACAATTGATTAGTATTGTAACAAAAAATGAATTATGTACAGACATTAAAAAACAAAATTACATTTGTCGCTCGCATTCATGTTTTGATTGTTTTTAATGGATGTAT
Organism: Dreissena polymorpha; assembly: GCF_020536995.1. Taxonomy (NCBI): domain Eukaryota; kingdom Metazoa; phylum Mollusca; class Bivalvia; order Myida; family Dreissenidae; genus Dreissena; species Dreissena polymorpha. The sequence goes on along the minus strand of NC_068358.1, from coordinate 140,927,814 downwards.
GCATTACGATCCAAGCTGTTATGAGAACGTGCTTTAATTCGGTATTGCATTTTGCATTTATTTTTAAAAGATGATGACGCTTGATTAAATGAAGTCTGTCTATTGAAGTGGTGTGTGTGTTGCTATTTATTATCAAGAAGCAAATATGCAAATAATCAAACTTAAAGGGACTGTCAACCACGAATAACTAAAAAAAAATTCTAAAATACCGTATTTTTGTCCAATTATTAGTTTATATTGATTCAAATATCACGACTGGTCTATTACATTACTTGAAAAAAGTTCATATTTTCAGTATATTCGGTAATAAAATTTCGCGATGTGAAATCGAAAGTACATCGCGAAAATATGTGACATAACGATATACACACTATAAATAAAGCAAGTAGATTGTTCATTTGATAAATAAAAAATATACAATTCACTACGCATGCACAATTTGCATTACTGGGTTTACCACGTGACGATGTTGATCAATCTACTGGCGTTATTTATAGTTAACTGGTAGTTACCTGGTAGACATACCCAGTAAAATTTATTACCGAATATACTGAAAATATTAAAACTTAACAACTTTTTTCAAGTAATGTAATATACCAGTCGTGATAACTTAATAAATATAAACTAATGATTGTATTTTACAACTTTTATTTTATTCGTCGTCGTGGTTGACAGTCCCTTTAAATGAATAATGCATTCGTTAAGATGTACAAAACATACATATACAAGGTTTAGATAGTATTAAGATGTGTCTTGTATGCACGTTATGAACACTGGTAATTGCAAATCGTTTTAGGTTAAAACTTAAGAACCGATTACGTCATAGAGACGTTTGTATTCGCAGTAGGACATTTCCATTGAACGCGTTCCACTGCCACAAATATTTGTTATTTTATTATTGTGCTGATTGATTATGCAGTGTTTTCCTTTCGTCCGGAAAATAAGTTAAAGTACATCCCGTATTTGAACGGTTATAATCAATTTATGAGCAATACACGTGCAAAAAATATGTTGAGTAGTATGCATATTTGTCTGTTACCGGCATCAATCTTTCACAATTGTGAAACCATACAATCCAAATAATTGGGCACGTTTTCAATAAATGCTAATCAGTCACATAATTGTTACTGTTCGTCTCTTATTGTGAATCTTAATCCTATCTTTTGAATTAGCATTGTCAAGTAAGGGTAATTTAATTCAACTACACACAATTTAGTACTATCAAAGTGACATTGTTTTCTGTAGGTTTGGTAATAATCATTAACAAGCGCGAAGAGTGGTTAAGGATAAACAGCATTATACTTGCAAATATACCCGTTGTGTACACTAAGCCAGTAATATGTTTCATACCTAGCAATATAACTTTTATATTAATTACTTTATGCAATACACATTTATTAAATAGACTTTCCATAGCTAATATTGTAGAATCGGTTTCTCTATTCAACTGCTGAGGAAGTGGGCTACATGTATTTGTTACATTTTGTACAAACCCGTTGCGTATTGAGCGACATGTATACAAATGTTCTAGTTTAAGGCCAGCACGTGTAGCTATCTACATCAAACGAATCATTTATTCGCGCTAGTCACTACATGCTTATTGTTTTCTGTTCTGTTAATACAAATCGATTTAAACTAAAATCTTTTTTAAATATTATGTTTAATGTGTTTTTATCTTTAGAAGGTATAAACTAAATTGAATTTTGTATTGCAATACGGAGAAGGTCCGCTAGACTGAACGGCTCTCGTCGATTGTGTGACATAAAAGAAAAACCCACACACTCTCCGCGTGCATTAAAATCAGGCAGAAATCCACAGTTAAAACTAGAGCTTTGTCACAGACATGACGTATACTCTTACATGCTGCATTGACACAGAAATTTTGCATGCTGTCTTCACAAAACAAGAAAAGCTAAATCATGGCGATTGTTAAGAATAATTATGCCATTATCATTTATGGGCATTTTGACCTTTGAACTCTTGAATTCATTCGCATGACACGCCGTCCAATGACCGTGAACAAAATAAAAGTACAGAGTCATTTTAAATCTCACAATCAATTACATAGTTATGGCCCGGACAAGCTTATTTTTGGAAATTTTTGACAATTGAACTCCTAGTGTGACATAGACCTTGGAGTTATCGACGTAATTCTTTCGCATGGCACACCGTCCAATGATTGTAAACAAATGTACCGAGTAATTTTAAAATCTCACAATGAGTGACATAGTTATGGCCCGGACAAGATCATTTATGGCCAATGTTGACCTTTGAACTCAAAGTGTGACCTTGGCGTTGCAAATATCGACGTCATTTTATCGCATGACACACCGTCCTATGATGGTAAGTAAATGTGCCAAATGCTTTTAAAATCTCACAATGAACGACATAGTAATAGCCCGGACAAGATCAGTTATGGCCAGTTTTGACCTTTGAACTCAAAGTGTGACCTTGACCTTGCAGATATCGACGTAATTCTTTCGAAAGACACACCGTCCAATGATGGTGAACAAATGTGCCAAATGATTTTAAAGTCTCACAATAAATGACACAGTTTTCGCCCGGACAAGCTCATTTATGGACAACTCAAGTGTGACCTTGACCTTGGAGATATCGAAGTACTTCTTTCGCATGACACACCGCCCCATGATGGTAAACAAATGTATTAAGTCATTTTAAAATCTTACGATAAATGATAGTTATGGTCCGGACAAACTTTCGGTTTCAAACGCATTAAGTGGCCCCGTAACCTAGTTTTTTACCCGGCATGACCCATATTCAAACTTGACCTAGACATTATCTAGATACAACTTTTGACCAAGTTTGGTTAAGATCGGATGACATTTTCTGGAAAGACAGACACACAGACCGACAGACCGACAGATCGACAGACCGACAAAGTGACTCCTATTTAGCCCCTATTACCAATGGTAATGGGAGTTTACAAAAATTATTAACCATATGATGTACATCCATATTTTTTAAAAGACAAAGTGTATAACTATTTTAACAAACAAATTATATCCAAAACTTACATGTGTGACAGCATTAATGGAATACTTGAAGTGTAGGGCTGAAAAGAAATTCATTATGTACAATTTTATAACAACATGAACTATCGAGAATAAGCTATTACACGGACATTCCACATTTTTTTGATATTTTACGCAACATACACATTGTATACATTGTTGCTTGATTTGATTTTAGTTTCGTTATCTCAATTTAGATATCTAAAACAAAACTATAATACACTGTCTGTTAATACAGACCGCTGGAGAGTGTATTCATGGTCTCTCTAAATTGGCAACGATAACAATATGAATTATGACAAAGGTTCTCCTATTATGGTAGATTATTCTCTTTGATAAAGTAGTAACATAACATTTCTCCGGAAATCCATTAACATGTGGTATTTCTAGACAAACTATGCAACCAAGACGGATACAAATTTACATACAGATAAATTTACAACTGATTTTTGTCATTTACATAATGCTTGTAATTTTGCACCTATATAATCGTTTAGTCTTGTTGCACATTCCACTCACGATTTCAGTTGAAATTAACTCTCTATTAGGATTGTTATACTATTGTTAAAAAAGTATATAATATATATCTGTATTTATCATACCACCGCATTGATATCTGCCTGATATAACGTTGCCTGATATATATTTGTTATATCATGGTCAACAAGAAGTTCTTATATCAGTCAATGTTTGGAGTAACGAGGGATTTGCAATAAAGTCAACAATTTATATCAATATGAATCATGTTCAACACAACAAACAATTTGATACCAAGAACGTTCAAATTTTATTCTTGTTTAAATTCATAAATCATAAAAACGTTTATTTTTGGAAATCACCACCGCCCGCACTACAGAAGTTAAATGACGTCATCAATGGGACAATAAATCTTAAATATCGATATAGTCATTGCAATCGCAAGTTTTGCACAGAAAGTCAAGACAAATGATTACTGTATACTAATCCTCAACTATCTAAACAAACGATTTAACACGCTTATGTCAATCTTGACACCATCATCAAAATGTCGATATCAATACACATCTCCAAAATGGCGTCTCCAAACTATTCGGTGAAGTATGTTCTTCGATTAAATTTGTCGCTGCAGTCCATTCCTGATCTCATATTCAAGACGTTTATAATTAAAGCGGGTGTACTCTTCCCATTCGTAGTGCAAACAACTTTTAATCTCTATACGATGTTTAAAATAAGCGATTATTCGTGTCGTCTTTTCGAACGCCGTTGCTACATGTACGTCAACGTGTAAAAGATGGATCAGCAAAATCAGCGGGGATTCGTACATTTTAAATATTAAAACAAATGGATTGGTTTGCAGATTTTTAGAAAAGTGTTGTATGATAAACAGAAAAACAGGTTACTGCCCCATCGTTTTGTAATTTATCAGGCTCGGCACGAATAAAATAACGGCTCGGCAAACATCGCCGTTATATTATTCTAAGCCTCGCCTGTTATATTACAAAACGATGGAACAGTAACCTGTTATTCTCTATTTATTGTGAACGGCATATCATATTTTTATGCTATCCAGGTTGCATGACTGAGATATAAATAAACGACGTGTTGATTTGCTGTAATAAAACGCAGATGTGCATTCTCGTGCTGTCATGTTATATTAAATAAACAATATGATCTGTGTTCGTGTCGTATACTGCGTCGCAGGTGTAAAATCAGTATCACGCCTAATTACTGTATCTAATTTAAGTTTGGCATTACATCTAATGTAAGCTTATTACATTTCCTTTTCTTAGAACTCTGACTGAGACTTAAAGTTATGGAATGCAACATGATTGAGTGTTGGCTTAATCAAAAGTCTTATAGTGAATGAATTGAGAGTCTTGCAAGAGCACCATTTTATGATTTATGTACAATTAAAATTTTGTTTTTTTTATATACAATATTTAAAAATTAAGCGGGTTTATTTCTATTGTATACTGTTGAAACAGCAATATCTAGTATTTTTAAAGAGGAAAATCTTAACACTTTGGCGGACTTTCTTCTTAACAAGTTTGCATAGTCATAGTCTTTAACCGCCCGCAGTCAAGTGCAGGAAGGTAAGCACAGCACTTTTCCATTCGTATCAATCAGAACCATAACCATTTGCGTATTATTATCTAATGTCAAGAACTGCATCAATCAGACTATATTACCTGGAAAGGTCCATCAAATCATGTGCTGGTACAAACAATGCAAAATATTCGAGATGAATACGTTTTATGTGGCTAATTGTCTTGTTAGTAAACATACCATTTGGAGTTACTTAGCAGATAGATATTATCTAGGTTGATCACGTGACGATGTGGTTAATGAAAGCCCTAATTATATAGGAATAATAATACAGTAAGTAAGCAGTTTGGCATGTTGCTGATATTATGACACGAATAAGAACATATATATTGACCGACTAGATGTTGATTTAAATATCCATGAAAATTCCACTAAAAATTAGTGGAATTGTACCTTAAGTTATCTAATTAAATTACAGCACAACGATATGCTATTGATAACAAGTGCAATAACCAAAGTTGAAGTTAAATCATGATTAATAAATAGGACATTAGCAAAGTAACAGCTTTATTTAAAACGAACTAAATGACTTACCAAATTAACTTGAAATGACTGCAAGGGCTTGCACTGTATTGAAAAATTAAAGTGGATAAATAATCAATTTGTTAGCGGGATCGAGGTGTTGATGAGACGAGTTATAAAATATCCGCCTAATATTTAACAAGTAAAACGATTGATCGTTAATTAAATAAAAAACATATATTTAACCACTGCAAAAGTATATCTCACAAACATCGCGAAGGCGACGATCAATTGTTAACACTATTAATGTTGTCTTCTACCTGTATTGTCACCGAAACAAATATACATATTCATTAGCTTAAACGCTTTACTTGTCGCGCTGTAACATATACTATCTGCAGACATTTATATCGTTAGTTTGTGTAAGTACCTCCAATCTTGATAGAATCACTTTTTTGGGGATCGAGATTGTAGTACATTCCGATTCGACTTTGATAAAACCAATGAAACATTGCTTTGCTGATATACTAATCTAGATTTTAAACATTACAACTATACATGCATTATTTTTACATACATTCATATTTTTGTAGTATCTTATCTGTGTTATCAACATAATTTAATGCGGGATTCTATTCTCATTTAAGTATGGCATATCTGCCTTAATGTACATTTTAAATGTTGAATCGCGTAAATTATGTGGGATGTTCAGACACTTAAATAATGTCGAACTTGTCAAGCCATATGTTTGCCGCGCATTCAACATTTTATAATTTGCATAGACCGTTAAAACACATCAGTGTACGCAAAGAAGATTGCAGTAGTACTGCTCACCGTCTAACAAACACACGGCATAATGGCAGAAAAAAAAACAGAAAGGCGAGGATATGGTAGATAACACTACATTGTTCTCATCGTGTTTTTTGTTGTTGTGCATGAGGCGCTAGCCTAGTTGATGAGCTCGGAAATCCATTAAGAACCAGTTCCTTATTATCGTTTAATGTAAGTACAGATGTGGAATGGTGAGAACACATTGTGATTGACTTATACGTCGATGGATACATAAAAATCGTGTGCTGCGTGCTTGTATTGCTTTATTACACGCATTTTTATTGAAAGAAGTCGTTTTAATTTGGCAAAAAAACGTTCTCCGCAAGCCTTGTGATTTTATAAGGGACTTGTGTAAAATACAAATCGAAACTCATATATGATTACACGCACTGTACCACATATTCACATCGGATTTAAATATGAGGATTGGTGTCAATTTGAGAAATTTGTGCTAGCACGTGCATATTGCAATTCAAATTTAAAAACTAAATGATGTTCACTATTGGCCGATTTCAAATATCGATAAGATAATTTAAAATGCAAAAGAGGGTTTGGATTAAGTACAATTTTCATTGGAGTTTAGTTTTAGTTTTAATCACCTCCATAAGTGCTGTCAAAGGTGAGCATTTATTATTGCTTTATTTTTTGCGTTTGCTTTATTGTTTTGTGTGAACCTGCATTTTATATAAAAAAGACAACAATGAATTTTATTAACGTGTCATTTTTAATGACTAGTAATGTTATTTTATTGTCCAAAGAATAAAGATTTTAAGAAAATAATTACCTGATAAATGTAGTTTATGCGTGATGGTAAATGTATTAATAAAAATTAACATTATCCTATTTTTCGCCTGCTTAATATACAGATCGAGAACAGATTTAGTGTGTTCCTAAAATACGTCGATCTAATTTGCGAGTAACGTAACCGTAATTAAGATAATAAAAGTCACCGGTCATAGCTATATATATATATATATATATATATATATATATATATATATATATATATATATATGGGATATATATATATATATATATATATATGGGCAGAATCGTAAGAAAACGTGTTTTTATTGAGGATAACACTGAAAATCCTATTGAAATCGGTTGAAAACAAACAATATAGCGATGTGTATTTATCTTCCATATGTTTGTTTATTACGTATCGGATCCAGAAGGCCAATTACAGCCCAAGTGGACAATTATTATGCATACAGTGTTTACAAATGTGCAATATATAAGGAAATAAATGTATGACAGTTCAAACATAAATACTACTACGAGTTATACTAATACTAATAATACTAAAAACATTTATAATAATTATAATAATAATAATATTAATAATACCAATACTAATACTAATACAAATAATAATTATAATAATAATAGTAATGATAAAAATAATAATAATAATAATAGTAATGATAATAATAATAATAATAATAATAATAATAATAATAATAAAAATAATAATAATAATAATGATAATAATAATAATAATAATAATAATAATAATAACACATATTTTCTACTAAAATGGTGCAAGGTATATCATGTAAATTTACATAACATGCAACTCAAAATTGTTGATTAAAACATACCTCAAACTGCAAAAAGCAAACGTGTAATAATTATAATAATGATAATAATGCAATGTAATTTGTGAAAACAAAATACAAATAACTATGATTCTTTCTAATTACACATTAGCAATACAAGCATGATATATCATTTTATGTATTATACATATCTATTGTAACAAAAGCTCTATTAAAGAATGTACAAAAAGTTACTAATCAATACTAGCATAGACTCGACTACTTATTCGAAAAAGGGAAACAATAAGTAGTTATGACACCTAAACAATAATGAATATCACTTTCATATTGACATAACTGAAACTATACTTTTTTCTAACGCCTTTTCTTGGCTACCTATTCGAGATCGAAAAATAGATAGCCATAAGGCTTGAAAATGTTTAAATTAATTATAACAAAATTATAATAATGATCGAAAAGAACATTAAATATTCCTTTCTAATACAAAGGGCAGCTGCCTTGAAATCAAACAATTATGAGCGTCAAAGAAAAATAAAGCAAACTAAACAGTTTATTGTGAGAGTTTGATATACATTGCGTATGAGTGTGATATCGCACTTAACACAAACTGATCATAACCGATAATATTTTGAAAATGATAAATCGTAACAAAAAGTTATATGAATTTTACATAATTATAAATATTAAAAACATAGGGGAAAGTACACATGAATATTGGTTGCTTAATTGACACTTTCATAAAATAAAACACAATATTTGTAATCTTATAATGAACTAGTTTGACATTACATATGTGTTGATTGTACGAACTTGAAAAGCGTTAAAAATGTAAATGCACAATTTTTTAATTACCAATTTATTTTCTGAAGTAATAAGTGCTACAAATTTATGCATATTTGGTCTGTGACGAAAATGTGATGGAATGTATTGTTTTCTTAGTTCTGAGTATAAAATGCATTCAAGTACAAAATGAAACTCATCTTCAATTTTATTACATACGGTACATTTTCTTTTTTCCAGTGGAATAGGAGTGGGTCGTGCCCATCTGCCGCTTTCAATGTGCAGCCTATGTGATGCCAGCCGTAATTTAGAAAAACTTTTTCGGAATTTACTTATTTGACAATAATTTAGGTACAGTTGAAAACGACATATTGCAATGTGTTTATATAAGTTAGCTCTGCTGGAGTTTTCAAGCCTATTATTCCAGTCCATTTGGGTAAATGTGTCGCTCAGCCGTTGTCTTAAGGCAGATATAAAAATGTTTACATTACCAACATCTTGGAAAAGCCAAGCGTCATAAAATCCCAAATTACTTATCAAATCCTTTAATAGTGTACACAAATTTTTCTTTGAAGGATAGACGATGCTTTCATTTAAAAGAGTTAAATATATTTTCTTAATAAATTTGTTGTCTGGAGTTCTTAAAAGTTTTACCCAGTATTTAATAATATTTAAATATCTTCTGGATTGATAATTAATACGTCCAACCTCACCATATACAAAATCATTTTGTGTGCATTTTTTTACACCCATTAATTGTTTGCAAAATTGCATATTGGTAAAACCTTAAAAAAAAGCCCCATACCTCGCTACCGTAATTCAATATTGGGGTTATAAGTTTATCGAAAAGCTCAAGTTTGTTACCTACTGGAATTTCCGTAAATTTGTATAAATACTTTTTCAGTTTAAAAATTGCTTTAAGTGCAAGTCCAGCTAGTGTGTTTGTGGCGTCGCAAAATGACACGCCAGACGTAAAAACAACACCGAGATAATTAAAACGGTTGACGATATCTATAGTTTTGTTGTTATAACGAAAAGAAATGTTTAAATTGCGACCGCCTTTGCGAAATATCATTATTTTAGACTTATCTGTATTTACTACTAGCTTCCATGTGTTGCAATACTCATGTAATAAATCTAGACACCTTTTGAGTTAATCTGCATTATTAGCAAAAATAATTATATAAACCGCGTAAAGCAGTAGAAACATTTTGAAACAGTTAATATCTATTCCATTTAACCCATTCATGTGAAATTCCTGTTCTATGTCGTTTAGATACATGGAAAATAAAAATGGCGACAAACACTCACCTTGTCTGACCCCTAGCATGCATTCAAAGCTATCACTTAAGGTGTTACTATATTTAACTTTTGATTTGATGGAGTTATACATTGATTTCATTACATCGAGTATATTACCACGTATGCCTAGTTTAATTAGCTTGTACCATAAATTGTCTCTTACAACATAATCAAATGCTTTAGTGAAATCAATAAAAGCACAATATAACTGTTTGCCTTGATTTAAAACATGCGTTAATAAACCGTGTAAAACAAATATATTATCGACTGTACTCATATGCGATCGAAAACCCGCCTGCGCTTTAATATATACATAATAATCTTCGGCCCAATCGGACAATCTGTTATTTAAAATTTTTGTGAAAAGTTTACCGAGAATACTTAACGATGGGACACCTCTGAAGTTATTAACATCATTAAAACTACCCTTTTTATGTAGCGGTATCACGTGACCCTCAGTCCATGATGCCGGAAAGCACCCTAATGAAAAAATCTTATTGAAAAGGGAATAAAGAAACGGCATAAAAACGTCTTTACCATGAATAAAAAATTCGTTTAAAAACATATCGGGTCCAGCACTCTTGCCAGAAGAAGTGTGTTGAAGAGCCTTATTAATTTCATGTGTAGATATAGAAACATTTTATTCTTCAAACATTATTTTAAATACATCATTTTCATATCTCTCTAAAAAATGTATAACATCTTCATCTGGAGTAAAAAATGTGCTGTCTTATATGTCAATAATGTTTAGCGAAAGCTAAATATAGATATAATTTGCATAACTCGCGACGCTGCAATGATTTTTGCCTATTGCATATATTTATATCATCATTCATATATTATTGTATCGATTCAAAACCGATTTTAACAGGTTTTCGATGTCAACCTCGATAAAAATTATATTTCAATGAATATGTAAAGTTTCTTTCTCGCTATACGATTTTTATGTAAAACAATGATCTATTCTGCGAACGGGGACTTTAAGGATAACACGCTTAACTAAGTGTACACGTGTTAATTTAAGATTGATATTTATCCAACAATTTAAATATTATTTTAGTCTACGGTAAAATAATATAAACAATTTACGAGAAAAAAAACTTAATGTTACGTGGAATTATAACGTTGAAGTGTATGAATTCTTAATGATTGTAAACATATTTAAACTATAGTATTTAGTCGTTATGGTTATGTCTCTCTAGATCACAATTTTAATGTTAAATAGTATTTTGTAATAAACACGTCGTCGGGGCTAATGTAATTCAGATGGATGCAATGTATTTGGATATTCCTTGACTCCGATACATTTCATCACAGAAGTTGATCATTTTGATCGTTTATTTATACCGGTGTTTTCAATTATGGCATTTTTATGACGTTAATATGAAATAATGTAACTTTATATTAACGTTTTTGTCGACATATATTTTCCAAATCATAGTTGTTAGCGTCAACACAGTCCGAGCGCATAACTTCTTACTAATATAATATCCACGCAATGCTACTACAAAGCATTATGTTACAAACACGATGTTTATAACGTCACATGCTATGGCTCATACCTGATTTTTGTTTTCTGTGCTTAACAAGGCATAAATTATATCCTCATTTTACCTAACCTATTGTATACAATACGAATACATTATTGTATATGTTTGCAATGAAACCAAATTTACAGATATACATGTGCGATCTCTTGTTATTACACATGTTTCACAATTTATCCGAATGAACGCTTTTGTTAGAAGTAAATAACACATAGTGTAGTTTTTCACAATATAATCATGAATGGGTTAACAATTGATCTATAACAAGAATATAAATACAAAATAATAATTCAACAATTATCATATAATGAAAAGAAGTAAAATTCAATGTGATTGCACTTACTTCCTTTTTATGAACATTGTGAGAATGTGTCTTGTCTCTTTCTAAGAGGAGCATTCACATCAATTGTATTTGCATAAAAATATGTGTGCACATTCTTTAAATTATTGCAATTTTCTTGGAACAAAATATGGTTAAAATACTACAATTAGACTAAACATAAAGTTAGTACAAGTATTGATATTGATGTGGCTATCACTTAAGCTAATAAATATTCTAAAAGTAACATTAATTATCATATCAACGAATATTTCGCACAATATTTCAAAAAATAAAGTTTATCCATTAAAAATCAGCGTTCTTACAACAATAGCCATAATATCAACGCTAGATATAGTATGGTAACATAGATTAAACGAGATGCAAAAGGCTCGTCTTTATTTGTTGTGTCACTATATATTCCATGCGAATTTCCCTCGACGATATCCGAATTTTTCGAGCAAATGCAATATTTGCTTCGGGCAGAGTCGGAAGCACGACGTGGTTCTCGTGAGCTGCCCGAGGCCAATCTCGATGTTTAGATGGGTGTAACAGCAAATTTATTTACATCAAAGGTGAACGCAAGACACGTTGATAATGGATGCAAGCAACAAAGTAACCTGCATTGTATAATACTCTTGCAATTGTTATTAGCAGTCGACTTGTTCTTAATAACCAAGCCTTAATTTTGACCTAAACGTATATACCACAAAGGTGTTTGGAAAACATTCCCGAATATGTATGACACCTAATATGTACGCATCATCTTATTGATATCTAAGTGAGTTGTATTATTATTAAATCATTCTAAGTATTATCAGTTACAATACGATATTGACATTCGCATAAATTCTTTATAATGGAATGGGCTGCGTAAAGCAGTATTATAAATGACGGAATCAAATGTAGATTTGAGAAAATTATAATGGAAGTGTATTGGTTGTTCTTCAATACTCGTCGTTTATGAATCACTTAGTATTCTAAATGTAATATGATTTGCTATGTTGGTACGTGCTGTTTTGAATTCATAAACTCTGTGTGGTCTAGATGGACACAACTCACGAATGTTATGGCATACTAGGGAATCTGTAAACCCCAGTTAAAACATTTTAGTTTACTGTATTATGTTGTTTTTATCTTTATCAAAATCAGTATCAAAACGTATTATCAAATAGATCGCTTGCTATTCATTTCGCAATTCATATTTATGGTATCGTCTAAGTTCCGATATGTGCAAGACGCTCTTCTGGAATCAATAATTATTTTATATGTTGCTAATCACAGATTTTCATCTTTATTCCGCTGGTTGTTTATGCTTTGGTTCATAAAAAAGAGAATCACATTTAATATGTGTGTGTATATAGATGATTGACATAATTTTTTATTCTTAGCTACCGTATAATTATATCTTTACTTCAGGGATTCAATGGCGCCTGGGCGACTAGCATTGACATTGTGGCGTTGTGATAGATTAAGTTAAGATGTAACAGATAATAATACTTTTGGTTGGACTATATTCAAGATTGTAAACATCTAAATTATTAAACCCATTGAATGATAATGGGCGACTAGAATTGACATTGTGGCGTTGTGATAGATTAAGTTTAGATGTAACAGATAACACTTTTGGATGGACTATATTGAAGATTGTAAGCATCTAATTTATTAAATCCATTGAATGATAAGTCAATACATTTTTTGTTGATTAAGTGAGAAGACGGTTGATGCCTTAGCGAATATAAAGTCTATTATTAGAAATAAATGCTTGTATTCAGCACTTTATTAGCAACTATCTGAAATCGCGTTCAGCGTGTTATTAATTACACTTGGGGTATCGTGTGCTCAATCCAACATCATAGTGATATATGATCTGAAAGATTCCACACAGACTATTTGAACATTCTATTCGAAATTTATTGTATCTTATACACTATATAAGTGTCTGGACACTTACTTCAGGTACAAGTATACACTCGAATGCTATATACCTATATTACAGAGAACAGTTACATATCAAAACGGTGTTTAATAGGAACATGGAACATGTAAAATTATTTTAAGTCATACTTTCGCTTATTATCACTGTTGCTGTCGGCGATACCTTCATGTTGTGTTAACTGCATAAGCAAATATAGGTACGCCTCTTTAGACAAAAACAAGCATGCTATTGGCATTGTTAGACATTATAATTACACGGCAATCTTGTGAACTTTTTTTATTTAAATATGTCGTAGTATAATGCACATTCAACGATCGTTTAACTTAACCAAAAAAACAAAGTAGTGTTTAATCTTAAATATCGCATTTCGGTATACACTTCGGTAGAGACTTACTTACTTTTCAAACTTGAATATATCAGTTATGGGAGAATATTTTGATTTTAAATTGTACATGCGATTATTGGACTACATTCGGTGTCAGCTCACGATAAAATCATTCATCACTGACGATTGGACGCGTGAGCACGTGGATTAGGCGTGGTTTTATATTTTGGAACGTGAAAATGATGACACGCGATAGTATTGTAATTTTAATTCAACTTCTCTTTTTTCAATAGGTGTTTACAAAGGAAAAACAATAAATAAATGTATAAAAGCAATATCGGTAAGTTATATATTCAGGAGCGCAACAGCGCAATAGGCATATTGCAGGCCGGTAAGTCAGTAAGACGTTTAGGTTTATGCGTTTAAATAATACTCTGTAAAGTATCAAGTTAAATATGTATACATCGGTACTGTATTAGATATAAATACATAAAAATGTCGTAATGTTTATTGAAAAAAAGTATGGATTGTTTTTTTAAGTCGTACGTGTCTCTGGTAAACATGTGCCCCCCATAGCTAGACTTTGGCATTAGTTCCAACATACTAGAAGAGTAGCAGATGTTCCAAAGCAATCTTGCAGGGCCAGAGCAATCTTGCAGGAAGGTAACCAGAACGTATCAAGATGCCGAAATAATTGCTGACCATTACGGACTATGAGCCAGGCGTTTCGGAGCAACATTTTTACACCGCGCCACAGATAGTTGCTTTGCCGATGGGCTCGTCAGCAACAGTTTAAGACAAGAGCTGAATGGACAAAAGTCCTGTTCAAAAACGAGGGCTACTTCAACCTTTGCCATTACGTTTACGCATGTTAAGACGTCATGGTGCACGCCTAAACGACATCTGTTTGTTTCAGCGTGATCCATATGGCGCCTACTCCGTTATGGCGTGTGCATGGAGACGAACATGTCCTTTACGACAAGCTATGCTGTATGTTTTCCCTTTATCACCGCTTCTTCACACTAGCATAGATTTGGTGATAATACACGGGTATCGTAACGTTGTTGGATATCAGCAGGAAATGGTGTTCCCAATTGTAATTCCGCACAAACGGCCCGAAGAACGTGGCATGGCTTTTGTTGAAGGACAAAGCGCCTGCTCACAAGCTCACGCGACGCAGGTCTTACTTCAACAACTAAACATTCGTCGGCTGCCTTTCCCTCCAAAGTCACTCGATCTAAATGTAATCGACGAAATTTTGGGACGAACTGGACAGGCGGTGACGGAGAAGACCACTGACCCCACTCACTCGTCGTGAATTAGAGCAGGCCCTCATGGAAAAGTGGTAAACATCCCTCAACGTGTAATAATTAACTAAATTGTAATAGGAAAGAGACATGTATATTTTCTTAGAACCATGGGAGGACACACCAGGTATAAGCCCCTTAAACGTGTGATATGTGTGAATGTTCCCATTTTTATTATTGTACGTTGTACGATTGGGAAACTTTGACTTTTGAAATGACTTTTTTAATTTGTTTAGTTTTATATGTTGTTGTTGATAAATGACATGTAGTTAAACTACATTTTCATGAATTTCCTGATATGTAATGAATTAGTATTTGTCCAAATTTCAAATCCTTTCAAAAATATGAGAGCTTTATAGATATAATTCCGTGTTGCGTCAGATAAGTCTCCAAGTGAATGTCTGAAATCCTTGAGATGTTGTTTGATGCTATCTCGTGTGATTTCGTATCATGATAATATTCGCAAAATAAAATCACCCACAATATTGTCCGCAGCTTCATCTGCTTGTATGGATGTTTGGCCTGTTAAAATGTATTGTATCGTTTGTAATCTTGGAAATGAATTGTACTGAATATTGGAGTTTTTTCCGAATGAGGCACATATCGATTTTCAAAGTATTGTGAACGGTCATGCTATTAGGAGATTATATTGAATAACTTGAAAATATCAACGCTGACATGAAACAGGGTTAACGTTAAACTCCCAACATTAAGTGCTTGCATAATTCAAGACCACAATTGGTTTAAAAGTGGTATGCTATTAATAATTAAAAAGAAATTGCATGAATTCGGATAGGGAAGTTTAACTAACACTGAGGATAGACAACTTGAGGGACTTCAATTTGAATGTACTGTTATTGTGAAATTTTGTATAATGCTTTTTTTCATTTTTTCGGAACGATAAGTTGCATTAAGTAATATTCTTAACTGCATGGTATTGTTTTTATCCGTCTATGTAGTTTATGAAGATATTATTTTAAAATATGAGATTTATCGCTACATATTTGTTTATCTACAAGTTTACAAGTCAATAAAAAGGAAAATACCGGCTTACACTTAATACATATAAATATAAACATATAAGCCGATTAAAACATACATTATCAGACTAATAAACTAACAGTCGTATTATAAAATAAGATGTTACTAATGTTCTTATATATATATATATGTATGCAAATGAACAATAACATCATTTTAGTATATATGAATATGTGAATCAATGGAGTTGTATCGCGCAGTCATATTATGATTATAGTAAATGTTGAGTTTCGGGAAGTACAATTGTGTTAAAAACTACTTACTGTGAAATTGTCAGTTTGCTACCGTAGTTGATTTTCTGAATAAACAGGATGTATGGTGTGTCAAATTACAGAATTACCGCTTGAATGTCATCATCCACATAAACGCACGTTATTTATTTTGAAGCGCAGCTATTACTGCGTTCGTGCAGTTAATTATAAAAACATGTAGGATGTTCAAAAATAACAACTTTGCCATGACTGTTACATGCAGCATTTTATGGGAAAACTTTATTTTGTGATTTGTTGTTCAATCGCGGAGGGTACTGAGGGGAACAGCTATGTATAATCCTATTTTGAAAAACAACGGTTTACCTTTAACGTTCAAAAGATTGTTATAAATGAAAATGGGCGAGTTGAAGCCATTGTATTTTCGTATCTTTCTTTGGCGTTCACAATTAGTTTTTTCATTATTTGTTATACGCTTTTATTAATTTAAGTTACCGTAATTACTCTATGTTTTTTTTTTTTAATAATTAATTTTTTTCGTGTCCGAAAACTTAGATACGAAAAATATTCACAAAATTCAGGTGTCCGAAAACTTAGAGTAGAAAATTGAAGTGTCTAAAAATAGCGTCAATTGTATCAACGACTAACGGTAATAGCACGCGCTGGTAAAATACCATGCCGTATAGTATAAATTACAGTTATATATGTTTGTATTGCATTTTAAATACTTTTAAATGTTCAATTTATTTGACAGAAAGTTACTACAAGGTTGTAGTTTAACCATGTGATGTACCGATACTATTTTATTTTAGTTATTTTACTGAGAAGGGGTAGTACCATTGCGGTAGATAACTGAACTGTAAATTGGCACTACCCCTGGTAATTGTCATTATAACGCTTATGCTATCGGGTGAAACCATTGTTTAATACCAGTTTGCTAGGTAATTAACCCAATAACGCAAATGTAATGGTCCGTTGCCCTCAGGCATGCACCTGCCATGTTTTATGATGTTAATCTGGTTGTAAAACCCCATGATCAAAGAGTAATTAGATATCGAAAACAGGACCAAAATTTGGTAAAAAGGCGCTGTAAAATATACTGTCCGAAAACTTAGAGACATTAATTATGGACGAAAACTCGTGTGTCCGAAAATTAAGAGTCACGAAAAATAATTATTTTTCCTTAAAAAAGGGGTGTCCGAAAACTTAGAGTGTCCGAACATAGATTAATTACGGTATGTGTAATACATATTTCGAGTCTACGTTTAAGCTTGAAATACTCAACTGCTATTATACAAAACAGAAAGCGAATTTTGTATATAACATACCAGAAAAAAATATGTTCTTTAACAGCAATATGGTTAAAACGTTATGCCAATATCGCAAGTATAATTGAGCATTATGCGCTCGGTTGTTAAACCAATTACGCACATTTGTATAACTTACGTGTACTGTTGCGGTACATTTACAGAACTATTGCTTTTATAGACCACCACTAGGACAAAACCATTTATACGTTTGGCATATAAAGCATTACCAAACATTAAGCATAATGATATGGTTAATACATAGTTTTTTTACTTAATTTGAGCCATGAGAGTCCGTTATATTGCTATTTATGTATTTATTGATTACCGACACTCGTCAATATGATGGTTTTTGTATTGCCGACACAAGTACGTATGCATACGACGTTGATGGATATACCATTGCATATGCATCATGCAAAAGTGTTGTCAATAATAAGTCAACTTCGTTATTCTGTTACATGGGCCAACAATAAAATCAATTTACTTGAGACAATGTATATCGAAGTATGCTGCAATGCGACGACTTTTACTATCCTATGTCTAGTTTGACAGGACACAGTCACTTGTATATGACGCGAAGACGACAATATATCTTAAATCGATGAAGAAACAAAACACTTTGTGTATTAGCATCGCCACATGCAAAGTGCATTTGAGCAATCTTTTCTCATAATATACATATCCAGATTCAATCAGGATTGGACATTTTACGAGATAGCTTGCAATGTTTATTGATGTTTATGGTGCAGACATAAATTCCCTATGCATGTTCTTCAAATACATTTTTGATATTGTTTGTCATAAAAATCAATCTCCATACACATGTTATAATATATTTTTTATAATTTTTTATTGTCAAACCGGTTTTAGCATTGGCCAATTAAAGCCGGTTACCCCAGCTAAAGCCATTAACTTGATGGAATGCTTTATTTTATTTTTCGTATAATAATAACTGACGGATAAATGATTTTATATCCTGATATTAGGTCTGGAGTTTTGTTAAAATTGTAATTGAACGGATCCGTGTAGTATGTGATATATTGTTTATCAAATCGTGTGTGTGAAATGTAATAATTTCAACAATAAAACTATTTAGAAAAATATATGTCACGGTCGCATTTTGATGCAACACATACCGAACCCAGTATGAATGTAAAGAAGCACGTTGACTAAATCATCTCTGCTACTCATTATGTTTGTGAACGAAATCTCTGTTTCTTTGTAAAGCATTATTTGGACATGCAAATCATTTCTAAATAAGTCAAATTTTGTCAAAACAACCGTATTTGTTGCGCACGTTTCTATAAAATAAGAATGTTGAGTTGTGGCTTTCTTCGGCGTTTCCTGCACTTTAGTTGAACATAAAAAGATAAATTAGTTGGTTCTTTACGAGATTCAGCAATCAATGTGCTGAAATTCTCTAATTCATTAGTTGCATTTGTTTGACTAGGAACAGTGACAGTCAGATTAAAATATTTAGGAAGCAAGACTATTTTAATAATAGATACACATATCAAAGCAAGCTTTAGTCGATTATTGTTATGTCATCGTTTTTTTTTACCTATGTTAAACATTTAAACACAATATTATGTACAGACATTTATTTTGCCTTAACCTTTGTGTAAAACATTGATATGCTCACAACAACTATTCAGTGTACGTCAAAAAGTACACAATTGTGCTAATTAACGTAGGTGTTCACCTAATGGAAAATATTTGCAAAAGTTAGCATTAATTTTAACTTGCATTTTACGCCTTGAGGTAACACTTATCACATTGTATGTTTATAAATGAAAGGTAGTCCTATGAACTTACAATAAACCACATTTTCATCATTTTAAAAGAACATATGAGTCGTGTTCTGAGAAAACTGGGCTTAATGCATGTGCGTAAAGTGTCATCCCAGATAAGCCTGTGCAGTCCGCACAGGATAATCAGGGACGACTCTTTCCGCCTAAATTGGATTTTTGCTATGAAGAGATTACATTTGATCGAAACATTCATAAAGGCGGAAAGTGTCGTCTATGGTTAGCCTGTGCGGACTGCACAGGCTAATCTAGGACGACACTTTACGCACATGCATTATGTCGAGTGTTCTCAGAACGCGACGCTTATCTATCGTTTGATAAGCTATGGTAGCCATGAACCTTCTACACTAGATCTTAAACTGGCGTTAATTTCCCAACATCTTCTCCGTTTGAACTAATAGAAATAAGGCTTAAACAAGACCCTTCAAGAACTGACATCGCCAATATCAACTTCTGGCGGACTGTATTCAATCGCCAGAGGCCGTTTCACAATAATAAAGGAAATTGCTGGTGCTTCACAACGTCTATGCCTTTTTTACACTCGAAGAAACGCTTGTGGAAAAGTGTTTAGATACATCCGTAAATGTAAATATAAATGCCATGTCTCTTTAATTACATGGTAGTGCTTGTGGATCAGGTCTTAATATTATTTGATCCTTCTTTACTGATTTTTTCATCGTTCCCCCACTTTAAGAAGGCTAGCAAGCCGTTACACAAATACTTATTATATAAATGTATTTTATATGAGCCGAGAGGATATAGTTATAATTAGTTGCATATATCCTGTTTCCAAATCTTAATTTACTATTTACAGTTTTAGCTTTCCTAACATGTTGTTCCCGAGCTAAAAATGATAAAAAAGCCACATTTAACTTTTTTAAAAGAACACCGTTTTGGCACATGCTTGCAGCAATCCTGGTATGACATTTACCGTCTCGCCGTTCAACGCATTTTTGAAAAACTAAAAAAAATAATTGGAAAACATATCTTAATATCGATACACACACTTGTAGAAATAAAAAAGCAACTATATTCATTTCCTTGCCTTCTTTCCATCTAAGAAAACAAAACCTTTGTCAATACAATTATTTTATCACATGTTTAACATTATTAAAAATTATTTCGATTAGCTATTTGTATCACAAGAAAAACTTCAAGTGTGATAAAACAAATAAATAAAAAAAACTGAATTAAATCATACATTTACATGTAGAGAATGCGCATGCTTTATTTACTCATTTATAGCAACGTTCTTGTATATGTAATAACAAACACGCGCTACACTTAAACAACGCTATGCGAATTTCGGAAACGGATATCTTGCTACAAGGTTGTTTTACTTCGTTTCACTCGTTGATCCAGCCTTAAGTATAACACAATATCATTCGTTTAAACAAATTCCCAAAACAGTATTTATGTATTGTGTGTATCGTGTGAAGCGGACATTTCATAGGAAATGATTCGCTAAGATGACATAGATTATAATCAAACCAAGCTGCGAGGAAAGTATGCCTAATTGTATCTGGGAAAGCATAGTTTGTTTCACTCTTGCGTGAGGAATGTCGTTATAGTGTGCACCGAGTATTTATACTATTCTTAAGTGTCTTTACGCAGGCCTAATATTGTCGTTATGCTTGTAAATGTATAATACTGATTTATTTGTGATATTTTTGTATTTGTTTGAAAATGATTAAAGATACTTGTTTTACAAAATACACTTTATTTATATGGGTCTAATTGTGTACTAAATTATGCACTCAGTATATCATAATAAATCATATTTAACTATTCATCAATGAAATTATGTTTTTAAAGTATATTATATTTCATCGCGTGCATATTTGTCTGATACTGTTTCTACATTTGAGATTTATTTAATGTTTTTACTCAACACAAAGTTACCTCGTATCAGTTATGATCAAATAACTGATGTCTATACAGACAACATAAACGGAAATTGGCGCAATAAGTTTCATAATCACGTTTGCATTGAAGCTATCAGACCACATAACTTGACTGGTGCTAACTGAACCATTTAATTGGTCTGGCAGGAACGCTGGGCACTTATTAAATCATACCCAGCTCGATTCACATTTAAACTGATCGATGTATCTGCTGCATTACGGCTTCCTCTAATGTCGCCATAGGTAATCTTGGAGCAAAAGCCAGCGTACTGGAGGCATTCGCTTTTACAATCTGTTAGATACATGATTCGATAAATGATTCAAGTAATACGTTAGTAAAGCGGTTACACGCTATTAAATGCTTTAATTAGCGGAGGTATTCGCTAGATTACATACATTTTTCAACATTCTATTAATTGCTTGAATTTTACCGGTAAAACATTAAGTCAGCAGTGCTCGTGAAAATTGCAATGCTGTATCTAAAATGCATCACAAATCTTATTTCGACATATGTGTTCGTATATTATAAGGATTAACGTTTGAGAGCATACACTGTTTTATAAACAAGTATGCAAAGTTTGTTAATTGACTTATACCTATACTGTATACATTCTGCGAGGATTATCATATGCGTCGTGCTACCTAACAGACAAACAGACAGACAGACAGACATACAGACAGACAGACAGACAGACAGACAGACAGACAGACAGACAGACAGACAGACGGACAGACAGACAGACAGACAGACAGACAGACATACAGACAGACATACAGAAAGACAGACAGCCATACAAACAGACAGACAGACAGACAAACACAATGCACAATTGCATATCAACAAACATGAATATTTACAAGACAAATATATACAGAAGTACAGAAGATGAACAATTTGAAAATTACGTTATACGATTTGACAAATTAAATCTAATACTAAACGATTCCTTAACAAATAAACAAAGTTTTATTATTTCAGACCTATTGGTTGATTGAAACAGTTGTATATACTTAATAACAGATTGATTATTATAGTAATATTGTTTAATGTATTTCTTTCTTATATCAACACATGCTGAACAAATACAGAATGAATTCGTCCTCAATATCCGTGACGATACAACACAGACAATATATTTCTTCTCTAGCAATACTGTTTCCATGATATCTACCAGTCTTTATACGTAGGGGGTGAACAGATAATCTTACTCGGCAAATATAAATCCTTAAATTTTTCGGAACCAAGTCTAGGTAAATCTCATATTCAAGATTTGACTTAAATGTTCTATAAATATCTAACATTGAACTATCTTCTAGTGTACGTTGCCAAGTTTGTTTATATGTATAAATAATTCTGGATTTTAGAATGGGCTTCAAAAATGTAATATCAATATCATGAACGCTGTTAAAAACTTAACTGAATCCGTAATTATCCAATAATTGTTTGATGTTGTAATTCAAATTTCGACAGACTCTAGTGTATTCTGAAACTCCAATGTCGTATACAGTTGTGATTATTTTGTTATCAGAGGTTGCTATTTTAAATCAATATTGTACGATTCGTACGTATCTATGTATAAAGAGAGGATATCTTCCTAATTCACCATAAACACATACATTACAGGTATTTGTTTTAACTCTTAAAAGCCTTTTACAGAACTCCAGAAGTATCCTTTCCAATTACTTAGATTTTGTAAAACCCACAACTTCTGCTGAATAACCTAAAATAGATCCAACAAATGCATCAAATAACTGGCATACCATTTTTGGCTTTAGATCAAAATCTTGACATTTACAAAACAATGCATTTAATGCTTTAAGAGCTCTGCCAATTAAATGTTCTTGATTTAAATTAAAACTAACTGTATAATTAAATACAACACCTAAATAAATAAACTCATTAACCGTTTCTATAGCATGGCCATTGTATGTTCATTTTTCATTTGGCAATAATCCACCTCGTTTTCAAAAATGAATTATCTTTGTCTTATCAATATTAACTTTCAGTCCCCAGGTATTACAATAAGTATATAAATTATCTAAATGGTTCTGGATTTCCTCTGGTGATTTACACACAATGGCCATGTCATCTGCAAAAAGTAATAAACTTAAAACAATGTCATCTAGTTTCAAACCTGGATCAATATTATTTTGCAAAAACAGCTCAAGATCTTCCACAAAGATAGAAAACAACAAAGGGGACATAACTTCTCCTAGACGCAAGCCAACAGCATAGCTAAAGTAATCTGAGATTAAATATTTGATTTTACACATGACTTAACTTTTTGGT
The DNA here is from genome assembly GCF_020536995.1 of Dreissena polymorpha. NCBI lineage: Eukaryota > Metazoa > Mollusca > Bivalvia > Myida > Dreissenidae > Dreissena > Dreissena polymorpha. The sequence goes on along the minus strand of NC_068358.1, from coordinate 140,903,761 downwards.
ACATATCTCTCACAATATATTCTAAATATTTTGCATTGAATATCCACATTTAAACATTTTTGACCATAAAACATGTCTATAAATAGTATCAAAGCATTACATTTTATCGACAAAAATAACATACAAGCGTTTGTTTTCAAATAAATAATGATTTATCAAAGAATATAAAATAAAAATTGCGTCGGTAGTGGATCGTCCTTTTCGGAATCCGAATTGGGCGTCCGAAATGATGTTATGTTTTATACAGATATTTTCAACACGTTTATTTATAACAGTCGTGAATAACTTTGACAAACAACTCACTAACGTAATTCCTCTATAATTATTAACATCGGCTTTGGAACCTTATTTATGAAGGGGGATAACAATACCTTCTGTCCACTGGTCCGGAAAATAACCGGAAATTAGTATATTGTTAAATAAATCACATAAAGGAGATGACAGAATTCCAATAGATTCAATAAAATATTAATTTAAAATATCGTCACTTCCATAAGCTTTAAAGCGTTTACAGCAGTTGTTATTTCATGCACCGTTATCGGTTCATCTAATTCATGATACACATTATTAGGTGGATAAAAAAATTATTACAACAATTAAAACTTTCCGCTTCTAAATTCGATGCATCCATATTATCCGAGCTAATCTTCGAAAAATAATCTGTTAATTCCGCTAACGGTATTTTATAAGATCTATTAGTTTTTTTACTTAAAATTTTTCCAAACTTCCCTTGGTTTAATTAAAGGTTAAGGTGGATAGACGAATAACGGATAAAAGTTAAAGTAGGGGCAATAATGGGGGTAGGCAGAAATTCCAATTGATTGTTAATGACTTGATGAGAGATTCAAGCAGTGTTATCAGTAATAACATATTATTGAGGTAAACAGTCGAGAAGATTTCGATAATTCAACAGTGGAATACGGATAATAAACCAAATATGACAACAATTTAAATCTAACAAACAGTCGATACTCTTTCTATATAAGTAAACTTTTAATCAATATATTAAATTATTACACAATATCTGTGAAGTGTATGCCTTTTAGTCATTCAATGAAAAAACGTGTAGTGTTGACACTGTTGCTGCCGGGAAATGGCATCCTCAGACTATGCTTGTTCGCAGATTTTTCGAATGTGTTCATCAAATCTTTCTATATGTTTACAACGTCATTGCAATGCTAACTAAAGCCTTAACCACTCGACTATCTAGACAGTTATATTGTGTGGCTCATTTTATACGCTGTATTCAAATGTTTAGGATTATAACGGATAGCAAAAGCTTTTTACTCGTGAACGTAATTGTGTTTTAAGTACAGGTCAACATCATTAACATTATTAACTATAGTAAACCACTTACGAACAGTAATCTTTTATGTTCAAAATATGTAACAACACGTTTACAAATTGCAATTTGAACATTGTTTTAACAGGCCCGTTTAAAGCGCAAAATAACATTATATTCATCAAATAAATTAAACACATATTAATATGCGAAAGTTAAATAAATTATTTGTTAATGCAATAATACTACAGGGTCGAATATATGCGTTATAACGGAATTTTTGAATGCAAATGGTATTATTGAAGCATCGTTTAAAATGATTGATACGTGTTCTGTCAATCAGGACTAGCAATTGAGGTTGTAATTATCAAGTATTGATGATTCGTGTGTTTATTTCATTATTCTACAGCACATATGCGTATTATTGTAAACGAATGTCATTGTCCCATTGTCCACGAATGTCTACGCTTCGCTTCATCTTTCGTTCTTCATTATTGTTTAAAATCGTCCTGAAGATATTAACTAAATAACTATACAAATTGTATTGATTTTTTTTTCTTATATAAACATAGTTATGCATATTTTATTTTTACTTGTTTCCAGTTTGATTGAGTATATGTAAATGGTCTAAAAAGCGTGAATGCAATCTCTTTAGAATATTGCAATCAATCAATGCAGAACAATTCCACTTTCACACTGAATTAATTGACTATATGTCATTATCAATAAAACACAAGCTGACACAAAGGAGTCTTTAGCTTTTATTGCGTTGTTTTTAAAGTGTGTTGGTATTTCTTATTATTCATTAAATAAATGTTGTTATGTTATGTTGTTTTTTAAAGTATGTGTCCGGATGCGAAAGTAATATAGCGGTATAACAATAACGCTCGCTCATCGCTTTGGACTCCTATGCACAAAAGAACATTGCTATAAATACACAATTTAATTGTGTGCGCGAACCCCGCCATGTACAGTATCCGGAAATCACAATCATGATATATATATAATTTAGAAGTTATGGAACTTTGTGCTCAAGTCAATGTTTGCAATATATCTTAATCGAAACTCTTCTAATATCAAATACAAAATAACATGTAACTTATTTTATTAATAAGATATTTACACGTAAACCAAATCTTTGATGTCCCCTTAGGTTTAAAAATAATAGGCATTCTTGTTGAGTTAGGACATTAATATTTGTAATACATGTTAATAAGTAGAAAACATTTCTCATTCAGTTATGAATAACAAATTATTGAACTTAAAACGGAGACATGTCCTCTTGTCACATCTATAGAAATGTCGGCGGTAAACTAATGCCTTGACTAAGGACCTGACCTCCTTTTTGTGTGTTCGAGGAAGACAATATACTAGGAAAATTGTTGCGTTCAACAAATATTGCATTTTACTCAATTAATAATATATTCTAAAAGAAAATATTGTAAATATATTATAAATAGTATATATGAGTATATATGTTGTTTATATAAACTGTGTCCATGTATATGTGTAAAAGAAAATAAATTGTAATAGGACAAAATAAATATATACATATATCGCATGAACAACTACAATTGAAGTAAGTTTTAATATAAATTCGATTTCATTTACATCACGTACTCGATCATACTTAAAGGATCATAATAATTGTATTTTAATTATGTAATATTTAACTATTACTTGGCGCTCAATAAAAGTGGAACATTAAATCTCGAAGTGCCGGTAATAAGGATTGTATCCTTTACAATATTCGCCATATGGTGTATGCTACACATAGCGCACGCGCGGAATTATCTTATCGAAATTGCAGAAGGGGCGTTAATGAGTTTGAAAAATGTGTTGTACATTTTTGACAGCTTAGGAAAATAAATATTTCTTTGAAAATGTTTTGACGCCAGTACTTTGTATTTACTACATATTCCCTTTATTTTATCATGGTAAAAAAAATGAAACATACGTGAAGAAATGTGCATATTATATTGCCAGGGTTGAGGTCCTCAAGATTGTATTGGCAAAAAATGCTAAAACCCGTTAATTTTTCGATTATGTTTGAACACAAATACAACTTTACATCTCAAATAAATAGTCACCAATTTGTATGCTCAAATCAGTTGAAACGGTTTGATGATCGTGCGATTGTTAAACATAGTATATGTATGCATTACTCAAGTTCTCTATAAAGTTTAGAGAAACTGTGTTTGTTGTTATTAATTTAATGTCACTTAAAACATGTTAAGTAAACAGATGGGTAGATTTTAACAAAATAATTTGCCAACTGCCGTTTAAGTTTTACCAGCGTGGTATGCGATAAAAACGATATGTGTTGCTGGTAATTAAAAATATAGATATTTATCGGGGTCAATGATCACTTAATATTTATTTGTATGAACAAAACTTTATGTACGCATCAAGCTTCATAGGTATGTACTCAGCGTTCGTAGTACATAGAATTTCATGTTTACGGTCAAATCTATATCGGCCGCTTATTACCGCATTCAACTCGACACATAAGGAGCAATCGCATGTCGATAATCATTGAACTCATCGCGTTGATCCTATCAATTGCTGCATGATGCCGGTGTCGTATTATGTGACTAATATGCATAGAGTCGATGTGCTACATGGTAACGTAATAGCAAGTGTGACACGATAGCGCAAAGTCCCATGTACCATAAAGCGTGCTTTTTCAAGTACGTGTTCGTGTTTTCCTGACAATACTTTATATCATATGTTACTGAAGACGCATTCAGCATATTGTGTGCGTTGACTTTGACACAATTCTGTGTTCATTAAAACAAAATTCAGACTAGTAATAATAGTTATAATTACTGCCACTGCCAAAGTTCCTATTAAACAAGTATCGTGTTTTTACAAAAGGTTGCAACACTTGATTAGTTTTAACCCTGATTTATTCTGTACGGAAGCCTTGCGTTGAAAGATATTTGCGTAGAACGATTAAATACAAACATATAATAAGCTCATGCAGAATTCGTATTTTCCTGATTCTTGGAAGCTTGCAAACGTTGCGCCCATCTTCAAAAAATCAGATCCTTCTAAACCCGCCAACTACCGCCCTATTTCCCTACTTAGTTGCCTCGGCAAACTAATGGAGCGATGCATACACAAATACATATATAATTACCTAACGACAAATAATCTTATTACCCCTTTCCAATCTGGCTTTATAAAAGGGGACTCGACCGTAAATCAACTTACATGTCTTTACAACGACATATGTCAGGCCATGGACGAGGGCAAGGAAGTGCGTGCTGTATTCTGCGATATTTCAAAAGCTTTCGACCGAGTCTGGCATCGTGGTCTCATCACAAAACTTTCGTCTTTTGGAATATGTGACTCCCTACTTAACTGGATTATGTCTTACCTGTCAAATCGCAAACAACGCGTCGTGTATGCAAATTCTACATCATCATGGCGCCATATACAAGCAGGCGTCCCTCAAGGCTCCATCCTTGGCCCCTTATTCTTTCTCGCCTATATTAACGATATTGTTTTTGCTGTCAACTCAAACATCCGACTCTTTGCCGACGACACCAGTCTCTACATTATTGTAGAAGATCCTGTAACTGCATCAACCACGCTAAACAACGACCTTGCATCCATACATTCGTGGTCCCAGTCTTGGCTTGTATCGTTTAACCCTGAGAAAACTGAATCTATTATTTTTAGCAGGAAAAGGCTTAAATCACAACACCCACCTTTAATTATGAATTCTCTAAATATCGAAGAAGTTGACACCCACAAGCACTTGGGTCTAACCCTTTCCTTTGACGCAAAATGGAACGCACATATCTCAATTACTCTGTCAAAAGCTTGGCGACTTATCGGTATTCTTAGGTCGCTTAAATTCTTCCTCAACCGCTCCTGTCTCGAAAAAATGTATTTGTCACTTATCCGCCCTACACTTGAATACTCTGATGTGGTCTGGGACAACTGTAGCGAATACCTAAAGCAAGAACTTGAATCTGTTCAAGTGGAAGCTGCCCGTATATGTACTGGAGCAACAAAATATTGCAACATCCAAAAGCTACTCAACGACATCAAATGGGATACACTATCGGAAAGAAGGAAACAACATCGCCTACTTCTATTTTACAAAATGGCACATGGACTTTCACCACCCTACATGTCAGATCTAATTACACATATTAATCAAACCCAATCAGGCGGATACAACTTAAGACACATCCGACATGCCAGAGCACGCACGCAAGCATATAGTTTATCTTTCTTACCCAAAACAATACGGGAATGGAATCAACTGCACATAACAACACAAAATTCACCAGACGTACAATCATTCAAAAACGCCCTACAAAAAGAAAAAAATAAATCCTCACCTCTTTTTTACTGCGGTTCACGAACTGGGCAAATCCTACACACACGTCTTCGACTCGACTGTAGCGGTTTGAACCATGATCTGTACAGAAGGTCTTTAGTAAGCTCCCCCTTATGTTCCTGTGGATCTTCAGAAACAATTGAACATTTCCTCTTAAGATGTCCACATTATACAAACCTCAGAACCCACTGCTTTGCCGATATACGGTGCCCTATTACTACAAATAATCTGTTAAATGGCTTTGATCGATTCTCTCTTGCAGAAAACGAACTTCTGTTTCGCGCTGTACAGCGATATATCATAGCAACGAAACGCTTTGCAACATATGTGTAACGGCTCTCTCCTGCTCGAAAACAGACCGTGTACCAGGTTTACAAATAAAATAACATTTTTTTTTCTTGTTAGGTTTTTGCATTCCTTTTTAAATAATTCTTTTAGATAATGTATTCTCCAACCATTTTCACATGTAATCTTAACACTTACAGTTCGACTTCTGACCACAATGACTGCAGTCGCAACTCAACACAAACGGAGAGGAATTCATATAAGTGTCACATCGACCTTGTTTTCTAATCCAAAGCACATTTAATTTTGGTATATGCTTATTTCGAATTATGTTTACATGTGTACATGTTTACATGCAATATTTGCTTAAATGCTTGAGTTGGCGCTGAAATATTAAATAAACACCGTCTAAATCATTAGACAACACATTGTATATGTTTAAAATAAAGCATAACTTGCCATCATTGCCTATTTGCTTGAAACGCTATGATAATAAAATGCATGGTTATATTGTCTCGTCTATCCTCATGCGATATATTGTTTGACATCATAGTGATTCATTAGACGTAAATAGTTGAATTGTACTCGATTTCAATAAGTTAATACGTTTTCAAAAATGTGCATGCACAAAGTTAATTTTCAGATAAATGTAGACGAATAAAAAAACTATGATGAATATTAACATGTTTTGCAGTTCTACTTCGTTACCAAGTGTTACCAAGTAATTATCATCTACATTGTGCGTATGCACTGCAGATGCCTACGACTACTACAAAAGCAACCATTCCTCCGTTCCAAGCTTTCTGCCCGTCCCCACGAATATCACGGTACATGAGGGCGAGACCGCCCATCTACGATGTAGGATACATAACCTTGGTCCAAAATTTGTATTACTGTGTTCCAACAATTTACCAAATATAGCGCCATCGACGTCTGTCGGTGAAAACTGTCATATGCAAAGGAATTCATGTATTCATGGCAAGTTATCAATTGTGAAACAACAAGTGTTAAAGCACTCAACAACATAAATTTAACAACTTACAGAAAAACGTCGCACGTGTGTTTCTCGCTCTCAATGAAAACACAATAGCAATTGTAAATTGCATAAAAATAATTGTGGAATTAATATTTATCTTTATAGAATTTTTGAATGTGCAAAATCTAAACAAATGCTGTGCGGTTCGATTTTATGTGTTCATATCGCCTTACTAATGTGTGAGCAAATATGTTTATATAACGTGAACAGATTATTGCTTGCTTTCTTGTCCTTGGCAATTAATGTATATTTTTTTGGCGTGGTAGCAGTAGTACAAATATATTCTCGTATACTTTGTACATGCTACTTTTCGATGGACGACAGATCGTTTGGCGTAAGGCGGACGAAGAATAACCTCATACACTCGAAAAGACAACCTTCACCCCTGACGAAGACATCGAGGTCCAGATTGAAATAATCAACCCGCAGGATGTCGAGAACGATGAAAGCAGATACGACCTCATCATCAAGAACGTATCTAAGGACCAAGAAGGCATATACGCGTGTCAAATCAGCGCAACAAATAACTACACGTTCAATATAACGTAAAACGTTTTAGGTATGTACTCAGTAGTGTATACTCTTGTCAAATACCATGATCAATAAGTTCAACTTTGTTGTTAATATTATTATAAGAACCATAATGTATATAACTTATTTTGTAATGTGGATGGTATTTGTAAAACACATATTAACTTATCCAGATAATAATGGTGTCTTGATAAAACAAAACTAACACATGACATTATTTTTTCAGATCCGATAAAATATACTCCATGTGCGTATTGTTCTTGACTCGTGTGAGGACATAGAAATACAGTATCATCTACTTAATGCCAGCATTTGTTTCAAGTAAACGCGGTCAAGACACCTGTTCTGAGCGTATGTTTATTGCAATTATACTTTAATAACATAGACCACCTATTTAATATGCCATTATTTCTTATCTGAGACGTTTTGAGACGTAATGTTGTTTACATCTTTAATATTGCATATTTGCGTTTGATATACTTATTCTTACGTCTTAATCGCGTGTAATATATCAAATTAATCTTTGGTTAGTGAGGTATAATTATTTGTTTTTATTTTAACCAGATTCTCTAAGGCAATAGTGTATCACATAAGTGACTGAAACTTAATAAATCTGAGTGTTTTGTTAATATCAACTGACCGAGAAAGTGCATGCGAGCAGTTCATTTTCAAAGCATGCTTAGTCATTGAAAACTATCAAAACGCTTTACTGTTAAGCCAGCTGAATGATTTTGCCTAATTGGTCATTCTTAGACTTTACTCGTAATGCCTTGTTAAACGTTCTACCATACATGGTAATTTGTGTTAAATGTTAGTATGTATATACCAGTATTATAACATCGCTTATCCGCATTCGCACGATGCATGGCCTTGTTGGAGAAGAATGGTTAGTAGTGAATGTGTACATAAAACCCTAAGCCCAAACGTATAGACTCAATGATCCGTATTCATGACTCAACGCATGCCCTCCTTTTCAAGATATGAAATTAGATTTTCAGTATTTAATGTTCAGCCTTAATGTTATCAACTTTTGTAGAACTCGAGTTGACTGGGACAGAGTACGTCAGCCTAATGGAAGACATTCGACTCGTCTGCAACGCCACAGGTGTGTTGAAAGCTATTGAAGATGTGGACTGGTTTTTCAATGGGGAACCAATCAGCGACCGGAAATCTAAGTGAACTTGTGATCAAACGTGTGACCATGGATGACAGAGGACATTATGTTTGTCGGTCGACTAAAAAGCTGGCACCGGGATTCAAAGTCCATATTCTGAATGTTATGCAAAGTATGTTTACATCCCATTTCATAATGACCAATTTATTTAGCTAAAACTAGCCCCATCCGTATGTTATGATCTAGTATCATTTGATTGATTTAATATGACATTGTTAAATGTCGTTTTTGCTTTAACAAGGACACTATTGCATAATTGAATAGGTGTAACTTATGTGACATGTTCGTTTTTTTTCAGACAAAAAGAATCATAACGAACCAAACCGAGGTACGAAACAATATTGTGTCCCATAATTGTTCATTTAAACTATACTATTTGAATAATCGTTATACATATTTTAACTTGAGTATTTAAGAAACTTTATATACATACGTACACTTTAAAGAAAACTTATATCAGTTTGAATAATGGCTATTCTATAGTATATGTATATCATAAGATGGTATTAGAATCTGTTATTTTCTTTAGATATGGAAACCGATGGCGATTCATTTCATACATATCATGCTCCTTCAGGCGCAATGGAGTCAAATGGTAGAAATGTCGCATGCGCACCTCTTTTAAGCTATAGCTTATGTTTCCAAACGACAATTACCATGGTTAGATTATTCTGGAAGATCAGTTCATTATAGTAATTGTTTTGATTAAAGTTCTGAAAATTATATTGTTGATGAATTGTGAATGTAGTTGATTCTGCGGACACACATTTTCATTACTGTTTTTAAATTGAGAGTTTGTGTTTCTAGGAATAGAGATTGTCATCGTTGACATGAATAATTGCAATGCTTTTGCGCTCAACCATTTCCACTGGAGTTAAGATAAAATATGAAATAAGAGGTATATATGTGAATTTGTTCGGAAAATCTCAAAATCACACAAACCATATTTTCGTGAATTTATTGAGGTCATTTCAGAACAAATGAAGCAGTATGGGCCAGCATGATGTTGGCGCATACCTCTCGCATATATAACAATATACCTACCATTATGTCTGAGTAATTGTGAGGAATTTACAACGTTATAAACACATTGTTCAAACAAGTTTAAATATGTTAACACAATTTACATTACCGAACCAAAATGCCGTTCTTTTCATCCACATCTTTATGGTATTATTGTTTTGGTGAAGTCATTGTGCATGCAATATGAATTAACATTGGATTTTTTCAATGTGTTGATGGAGTTGCAAATATTACATTGTCTTACTTATGATTGCCGTTAATAAGTATTTGCATTTGAGATTAAGTTCACAACATTTAATTGCTCGATCGCTTTCCTCGGAAAGATATAGTATACTTATTTGTTAATCAAATACTGTGCTGTAACCTAATGCGTCATTTCGTAAAGTTTTGAAGGAAGAAAATACTATAGCTTTTATAGTGTGTGCTATGATTACATCTTTTATCTATTGTCTTTCCATTGGGTATGATTTGTTTGCATCAATTGTTTGCTAAAAATTAACATGAACACGTCTGTATTTATATTTTACAATAGATAACCTATATTCATAAAGCGATTCATATAGTGTCAATTATTTTAAAACACGGCCGGTTCTCTTAAAAATATTACAGTTGAGACCAGTTTCGTTAGTAAACAATCGTTACTAATCTCACCAATAGTAAATAATATGTTGACAGATATAAGAACTTTTGTTTATAGTTGCCATGTTCGCATATTGTTCAAAAACGTTCCATATATGACAGCAATACCAGAGAAGCTTTGCCCCCAAATTGTTCTAATTCAAAGTTATCGCTCTAATTAAAACGAAAAAGGTTGTAACAATATGTAATCATGCTTTATAAAACACAATTAAACTGGTAACGTCGAGGAGTAAATGTGTTTTTCTGTTTTGCTGTTGAAAATGCTTTATACCATGTCCCAATTTAATTGGATTTCTTCGTACGTTTTATCTTGAAAACGCTTATCGCGTTGAGTAAATAGTTCACCAATTTTTTAAACGTGTTTGCGTTTTAAAATGTGTTTTCTGTTTAGCTTTTTATAATGCATTATATAAAGATACTATTCCATCAGAAGTCTTTATACTCGTATGTCTTATCTTCAAGACGCTCATCGTCTTTTTAGTAGATAGTTCATCTATTTTGTGTACGCGTTATACAATTCCTGTAAATACTGGTTCAGAGCGATACAAATGTTGTGGTCTATTGTTGTAAGGTATGAATACAACAGCGCGCATATATCATATGTCGCCATGTAATTATAAATGTTGTTGCTATTACACAAATAAACGTAATAAACCTTACACCTGTCTATTTGTATTTTTTTCTGGTCTCCAACTTGGTCCTTAAATTACTGACTTAAGGTAGCTCACCTCTAATAATTTCCCGCGATTTATTTTACGATCATTGCCGATCTTCAATGCTCAGTTATTTCCGAGAGATGCATTTTTTTTCAAAGTTCGAATTTTCTTATATGTTTACGTAATTCCTTTAGAATACATTATTTTCACAATATATATTGACTTTGATCCAAATATCATCGGAAAAAAATACGATTTCGCGATTTCTTCAAAGATGGCGAGCCTTTTACCTGTTTACTTGTGGATATCTAATTTAAGCTTGCACAAATGTAAAGTTGTCGTGGCCTAGTGGTTAAAGTCAATATAACGCTCAAAATCAACGAAAATTTCGTTAAGTATTTCGTAAAATAAAGTGAACACCTTAACAAGCAGTGTTCCTTATAGCAATAGCCAAAATTACACGCTAGATGTGGTATGATTACATAGATTTTTGTAGATACAAAATGCTCGTTTTAATTTATGTGTGGCCACAATTAATTCCCGCGAATATATATATTCATACGACACACGAACACCATTTAAGTGTTCATGTGTCGTATGAATAGATATGCAAAACAATAAATAAAAACGAGCATTTTGTATCTTCAAACATCTATTTTACCAGACCACATCTGACGTTGAAATTTCGGCAATTGCCATAAGGACTACTGAGTTTTAATTGGTTTAAGTTTATTCTACGAACAATTGTACGAAATTTTCGTTGATTTTGAATAGTCATGTTACTTTAAGGCGATGGACTACAAATCTTTTGGGATCTTCCCGCGCACGTTCCAATCCTGCCGACATCGCATACTTTTTGCGACACGTTTTATTTCTTTTCTAACGTAATTTGATTCAATGTAGCATAAATGCGATGGTTTTTGTTTTATATGTTGAAATTTTTAAAACACACCCTTCAATTTTTTAAATTAAAACAACGTTATGGCTAAATTGGGGGATTTACTTCTGAAAATACGAATGATGCATGTTGCATTTTTATTTTTATTTCAAAAAGTAAACGGTAAATCTGTCTATTTCTTGTTTTTTTTGCTGTTTATAGTGTTTCTATAAAAACTATGTTTAAAATATAACTTAAATGATATAATTTTGAATTTTATGACACTTTGTTTTTAACCGATCCAATTTTTACATGGCTGAAATCACTTACATTCCATGGCGCTCTTCCATAGATAAACATTTGTAAAAAATTAACGTCTGTAAAAGAATACTAATTTCATCGTGTTTATATTTTAAACACCTTTACTTTATCTATACACACCAACAGCATGCCCATATTTGGAAATTTATATGAATTATGGAACTTTTATATACCCCAGGGGTGAAAATAAACTGTACAAAAGCTGAGCGTGGGGGTGGTTTTGAAAAAAACGGTATATTTTTTTTTAAAGCATGGAAAGCCTACCTACAAATTTGCATGTAGTTCGGTAAAATGATGCTGATTAAGAAAATAGTTAATTAGTTTATATTTGGATATGTGCCCATTAGAAGTGCGCTACCTTAAGAAATACTTATGTTCTGTCGTAGTTTGCCACGAAGAAACCATCGGTCGGAAAGTCCTCATAACATATTTTACAGCATTTGCTAAAAATGAAGTATGTGTTAAAATTGTTCATAACACTAATGTTTCTGCTCTTACACTCACTTTATGTTACCTTTACGCAACTCATCCGTCCTGGACAATTGTAAGCCCGGAATCATCCAAAAACAAAACAACTTCAAGTTTAGTAGCATTAAAGATAAATCATGGGTTGACGTGAGAATTATTCATTAAAAGTTAAAGTAACATTCTGACCAACAAACATAAATATATTTCGCGTGCTTATTTAATTAAAACTTAGCACCATATGACTATAATAAACATAGCATGCATTGATTTACTGCTTACAAACACGTCATCAGAAAAAATATTCAGATTGACTTTCAAATTAATGCAAGTAAATCTTAAAGCCGTGCAATATCGTCTCGTTATATTAGTTCTTGTATTGAACTCACTTAAGAGCGTAAATAAAATTTGATCAATCTCATTAAATTATATTGTGTCATTGCTTTAATTTGCAGCACTAACTATCTTACATATATTTATTTTGACTCAATTGAATTTTAATAGATCCACTTCATGTGCTATTACTTACTTGTTATTTATTGCATGTAACGACATTCAACAGAATGTAAGGATTAATCATATTACTATAAATACCAAATTCTTTGCTTGGTGAAATTGATGCTTTGCAAAACACAACACAACTTTATGGTGGCAACTTTAAAGAGAACATTCACAAACTTAAAAATAATAAAACATAATAACAACGTTTGACACAACACAAACTAAGTATAGAGCGATGTAAATATTTGTAGTTCGTTGCTTGAAAAACAACAACATTGGACATCGTTAATATGTGTTCCGCATTAATTTCTTCCTTTCGAATTAAATAACATGTATTAAGAATTATGCGTGAAAATTAAAAGAATCTACGGTAGTCATCAAAGATGGTTTATATTTTGATTCCGTGCTTTGTATGATAAATAATGAATGTAAAGTGCTGATGGATACATTTTTTGGCAATACACTTATTCAATTAATAAATTAATTAATAGTTAACAATTGATACACGTATCGATTTGTTTTGTCTAAGAATATTTTCCATCTAAATATGTTATATAAGCAATATTTATATCGGTCAAGAAACCAAGAACTTCAAGCTTAAGTGTTAAATAAATGAAATGTGCTAAATAAAAGCTTCAATATAAGTCTATAAAGATAATGATGTTACACGTTTATTACATATTATATTCATAGAGTACATATATAAATAACCTAAATGTTTCTGTTATATTTGTCATGTGTGAAAACTTACCAAAAAGAGATACACCTGCTTCATAAACAACCTAAATATTTCGTTTCGCTTTCAATTTTTTCTTCGGAACACATTAAGTACGAACATTTTACGCAGAAGGAAGTACTAGAGTTAATGATCTCATATTGGCAATTAAAATCAATACTCTGATGTCATTTCTTTTTAGATAATTATAAAATCAAGATGTCGTTGATCGTTGAATTTATTTTTTACACAATAAACTTGACTGTGTATATGTGTTTGTTTTGATCAGGAGGTTTATTTTAATTTTCTCTACATTAAATGTCAGAAATGTTCTACATTTACCGGCACAACTAAACTGTATGGGTTTTTTATGACTTCGCAAGTGATAAATACAATTGAAAGGGTAACGGTTACTAAAGATGTCTATAACATTCGTTCGCAATGGTGTGAATAAAAGTTCCTGAAAGACGTATTAACCAGTTAAAGAAAGAAACAATAATCCACTTATAATAGAATAATATAATGGCTCCAACATTTAAGTATAGATCACATTTTAAATATAACAACATTAACGTACATACTAATAAGTATACTTATGTTACACGAATTCAAACCGACTTTTCAAAGCACTAGTGCATTTGTTATAATTTAAGTAGAATGCGAGATTATTAGAATCTAACTTCTCAAGATGTCTCTGCCAGCTCTTATCTGAGGAATGCGTTCATGCAGATTACATATCATAAGAAGTATACTGTTGTAAAGCGTCATTCGATGTTCTCCAAGATTCTTTCCGGATGATAAAATATACAAAATTCACCTCTAATTGGCTGTTATTCAAGATTCTCGTTGCTCATGCAAGGTTATTTGCGCTGTCTTGACCAACGTTATGTCGTAACATACCAATTGATATTGACCCACATTGGTTTTGCCATCCAAATTTGTCTATGTCCTCCACGAATATAAATCTAGGCGAAGCATAAATACAATACACATGTTTCTTTGAAACCGGGATTTATTTTATTATTTGGTGTGGTTAATAAATCTGATCTAAGTGTAATCCAGTTCAAGTCTGTTCAACAGGTCAATGTTTCGGATTAACTACTTCACTCTGGTTCCAAGCATAAAAACAATTTAACAAAAAAGAGTGCCAATTGTAATGGACTCACACTTGATGATATTACGTATTGAACTTGACGACATCGCTTTATTATTCCAACGGCAGTATCGAATATCTACAAGTTTGCTTAGTGTGTCGTTGTATTTTTCCTCTCGCGACTTTCGTGTTCTCGCGTGGATTCAAATAGTTCACAAGTGTCGTTTACATTTGTGTCAGCCATAATGTCGTCATTCAAAGCATATGCTGTTATAATCGTCTTAAAAACAGTTAAGCATTGACCATCGTCTGCATAAGTTGAGTAAAATTGCATCCACATTGAGGTTCTTTTGTTCAATGGTCATTACAGACAGGTTTTACTATGCAAAGATTCATATTACTAGGCATACGCTCAAAATTAAGTTTAATGTCTTATTGTTTATTAAGTTGTTTATATGGAATGAGAGAGACAAACACCCATTTACATAATGAACCGAACATTAATAAATATAACATTTTATGATCGCAACTTCTGCGGTGGAAAACATACTGGTGAGTTGCAACATCTAGATACAAAAGTTTGTTTTATTAACTTTTGTTTGGCCTTTAAATGTCATAATTATTATATAAAGACTGACAGAATACCATAATCACATGATATATCCATGATATGGGATGTATGACAAGATATATTTATGGCATGCGATGTTTACTGTTTTGTTTTGTTTTTGAGTAGATACATTTCTTGATTAATAAAAACCCCGAATCATGAACTAATTAAAACATGTTCAGCACTAACATTCAACGATTGGTGACAAAAAGGAAACTTGTTGGCAATCGATAGTATTTTAATTATAATAAATGTGAAACTTAAACATCTGTTTTTAGTATGACCGCATGTAAAATACGTATCGCAATAAGCCATTTATTGCTTTTGACGGTAGCTAATTGGAAACATTCTGATGGCCAAAAAAGATCTGCATTTCAAGCCGGAAGAAAACACTAAAAAAATTGGAACATCTTTAATTGTTTGTAAGCGATTTCATTTACGGGAGAAAAGCTTGTTTTCAGGCATATGCTGGAGTCATAACAATATATCGAAGCGAACCCGATCCTTTCGCACCTGATTGTCTTTAGGCAAACATGTATGAATGTAAAATAAATTAAATCAATTAACGCTTTCTAACTTTATGCCAATAAAGCAAGTTCGATCAACAATTTCAATGAGGACGTTAACCAATTGATATTTAAACTAAGCATATTTATCAATGTTGCGTTAATTATATATTAAGTGAACATACATTTACATGTACATACAGTTATGGACAGAAGCGTATCAACCCACAAATATATGATTATAGAAAAGTTGTTGGAAATATTTGAAATTTTAGCAAAACTTGTATTCTTTACCGTGATTGTGTACACACAGTCAATTTTAAATTTATACTGTTAATTGTCTGCATTGTGATCCTTAAACGTTTTAAGTGCTTTATAAGCAATCGTGAAGACGAATGCAATCACTATTTAATAAAATTCTTATTCAACAGCAAATGACATGTTTTGTCCTTTTGTAAATAGTCTACATAGTTCTGACGGTTAATGACAAAATATAAAAAAGTATTATCAAGACAAATTACTTACCATTAAAACTTTAAGTTCATTTATGCCTAAATTGGCTGTCGTAACATGATTCTTGTTCGGCTATATAAGAATATAAACGAAGTGAAATTCCAGTTGCCTAATGCTGAGGTTTAAAGGGGGCTTTTCACAGATAAACGAAACATTAGATCTAAAAGGCTCCAGTAAAAAACAGAATTCAATAAAAGAAAGAAAAAAGGTAACACTCAACTAGTCTCGAAACATTGACAGCTGGGGTAAAAGTCTCTCGCTTAGACCACTCGGCCATCCGTGCGCATACTATGAGTGAATGAGTGACGTATTTTATACTTTGTATATTTTATTTAACAATATCGTTTCGAACGGCAAATATTAAAACTGATACAAGCGTGAGGCTTTTGGTATATTTTTGGATAATACATCCTTTTGAACCCAGTCATACCGGACTGGCGTTCTTGTTTGGCGCAAACACTGAATCAGCACGCGGAAGGATCACCAAAGCAGCCATTTTGTCGTCATGGGAATACATTACGACGACCTAAAAACGCCGAAGGTGGCGACTTTGGACAATTACTAGGAACATATCATGTCATGCAGAGATCTTCCAAAACTTGTTTTATCATTCATTATTTATTTATTTTAATTAATTTAAAGCAATTTTAACGAACGTAATCAAATGTAGCATAACTGATCGCAAACGTAAGTGTGTTTGAGTTAATTTACAAACAATGATCGAAAACTCAAATCGGCACACACAGAAGGTAAGGTCGTGTTACCGGACGTCTTTAATGTATTGTTTATCGTTTACTTTGGAAAGAAAAACAATGTCGTCGTGTTTTGTATCTTTATGACTCGAATACATTATAATATTACGCACGTGTTGCCGCAAGTAATTATAAATATCAATTTTGATTATCTGTTTCGGAAAGGCGTATTCAGAACTATTCATCGTATTTAATCAATATTTTAATAAGCAGTCTTCTAATATTTGTTTCTTATAATAACAGTTTTTCAACACATACATCGCAAAAACCTATTATTTACCCTTAACACCATATCATGAACATGTACTTTTACACGTTATGCGTATTCAATTAATACGATTATTCGAAACCATCACACATTAAAATTAATATTTTAACAAACATCATATGACGCACCAAAGAATATATTACTCCATAATAATAAGATTATATCCATCCACTATGTGACATTTATGTTCTAAAATATTTGTATCTAAGTGGCCTGTATAAAATTTGTATTTACCATGAGTTCATGTTTTATAGAATTATGTGTTTGGAAGTAAAATATTAGGCACGATATGTTAAAACAATCTAATCAAAGTGATTAATGATATCGTTTATTGGATGCCAAAAAAAATCAATCGAAATATTGAAATAAAGTTTACACCATTATATTTCAAACATATTTGAGTAGTATTATTTCGCATTTTCAAGATTTTGTCTTTGCATATTTTTATATAATAACTGAGCAGTGTAAATTGAGAACTATATATGCTTTTTGTTTAAGAACATGTATATGCATCTTTTGCAATAAGTTGTTTGTTTTAATATTAAGATTCCGGATTTCGAGTATTATAGTATAACAGTTTAGCACCTTAAGTTATTAACCTTATGAAAACTGTAAGATTAGATTGGTGTGTAGATAATCGCGCGCTTGACTATGTTGAAAAAGAGATTGTGCATTTCTATTGAATTTTCGTTTTGGAAGGCAATGTTCTCACAATGTGTATTCTGTTTTACATTATTTGATAAAAAAAGTGCATCCCGCGTGTATTTTATTGCAAATAAACTGGATGAACATCAAAGCACCAGTTTAAGCTTTATAATTACTGAAATATTTGTGCAAACAATGTTCACGTAATAAGTTCTCATAACAAGCAGTTTACACGAACAATGATAATGCGTACGAGATGCTGTGTGACTTAGCCTGTGATACTCGTTGGGTATAGCGTGTGCAAGAAATAAGGGATAGTGAGGAAGTTGTGGCAAACATATTAACACATGATTAACTGGGCTATATGGTGTTCAACATGACAAAATAAAAACCAATATGAAATGTGACTTCCTGCACAAGTGTTTTCAGTTTAAATGTTATTCCGGAGTTAAAAATCAACACGTCAAACGCAAACCGAGTGAAAAATTAAGGAATGTCCTCGATATGTAGAAAAGCTGCGTCTGATATGTCTTGAAATTATACATGGGTCGTGCTTTATAGCGTTTGAATGTGATTTATTTGTCAGAGATAAGTGTATCGAATGATAAAAACTGATAGGCAGCATGATTGGAAAAACACAACACATCGGATTAACGTTTCCACTGATGCTTCTGATAGTCTTTAGACATACAGGTATGTAAGTTTAAAGATGTGTTCATTGATTTAACAAAACCCTATTCAGGAAATGGATTTTTGTTAAGAAGAGACTTTCTTCAAACGAAACACTCCATAAGTGCGGCAAGCTTTACACACACTAATGCTACTTATTTTGTGAATTCCCGGATGTCCCATAGTATTAAAAAATGTATTAATTAACATGTCGGTATGTGCACATTACGATTGCTAGATTCCTTATATTATCTGGCGATGAAAGATACCTGCATCGTGGCAAATATATTTTACGGAAACAATTTGCTGAGGCTTTATATGTCAGGACTGTCCATTTATTGATTTTTTTAATTTTTAAATTGGTTTTCCATTACCGCCGTGTTCCGTTTAAATTAAAACGGTTATCGACCGGCGCTTATGTGCAATCATATGCATATGCCCTTTCCAAATAACGCTTTATCTTTGCCATTCAATTTTAAATTAATTCATGATAAAGGTTTGTTGAGTCTTAGTTTATCATCCTTAAACAAACAGCGACTCTCGTGTATATTTGATCTGTCAAGTCTAACAGCCTTAAAACAACGTAATAAAAAAGGCAAGTGCAATAAGAACGAAGTACAATTAATAAAGAAACTGACAAACGACTTAGTATATTTAGCCTATGCGGAGAATAAACAACTACACATTTTTTTCCAATATCTGATGTACATTGAGTTGCAGTGCGATAGAAAGCACTCGCATTTATTTATATAAAAATATAACGTATGAGTGCTCGATATGTATGGAAAGTAATTGTAAAGATTCAAACTTTTTTTTAAATATCAATCATGAGTTTCCTGTTTTTAAAAGTCCCACGAAGGTACATGTCGTGTCCCACAAAGGAATCGCTTACTATTCAGAATAATATTAAGATCCATAGGAAATTTGATGAAAGGGTAAAACAGGGCGATAACTACAACGAATCACTTACATGCAGAGTAAACACAATTAAAATCAATATTGCATAAATCTGAAAAGTTTCTGTTTCATCATTTTCTTCTTTTTGTTTTCTACCTTGCAGAGATTTGATGTGATTTGTTTTCATTTAATAACACCATTAATATTACATACATGCTTATTGTATTGCTTAGTATGAACTGCCTTGATATCGATTTCGATTATATGTCATTGCAAGCGGAATGTGTACTTTTAGAGTGGGATACTAGACCGATTGGACTGAGAGTGCTGAATATTTGCTAATACTCATGAAAACGAATGTTTATGATAAACAATTTTCTTACCATGTGACAGACACATTCACCGGGTCAAAAACACATTTTTCATCAATTTTAAAACACAATCAAACCGAAAATATGAAATTGGTCTTTTAAAACTTGACCGCAAAATTGGTAACCTATATCAGAATATTAATCAAAAGAAAACTGTTTGATATTGACCGAAAGAATTTGTATGGAATGACGTTTAATTTTGTATATAATGTTTTGTGTTGTCAATAAAATATTGAGGGTTTATTTTATGGCAAGCGGCAACATTTGAATCCACCTTAATTACGAATTGTTTCCATGTGATATGATGATAGTATAATGTATCAATGATGTTGTTTTAACATATAAAACAATCAAACAATATCACCTTGCTATGTTCAAATAATCACTGTAACGAAACAAAAGCACATTTAGCACAATTGCAATGTTTAAATACTCATTGTTAACAAAGGCAACAACCTACATTTAGCCTTGTTCATCGCATTTAGTCGTTTGTTGGATATTAATTTTTTGCAATATTTTTAATACATTCGCATAATCTAATGAGATTTTATAATAATAAATCTCTCTACAGGAAACCTTTAATTGTTCCTTAAAGTAAAAAGCGTTATTTTAACATTATAAAAAATGCAATCCGTTAAGTACGCCAGTAAGTAAGTTAGCCAGACGCAAATAGTGGTAAATAATCACGATAGTAAACTATATCAAAACAAATGGGCATATATATCAAAAATATAATAATAACTAAATAATACATATAGTATACACATTGATCAACACTACAGTAAATACAAAGATGGCACCGGGGCGATGCTTCAAAGTTCCACTGTTCCTGGCGGTATGGTTTGTGTGATTTTCTCCGAGTGTAAGAACTGAGTATTGGGCTAGTTTTATTGGACATATTTCCATTTACATAAACATCGTACTTATTAAACAGAGTTATGAAACGAGACCTTTTTAAAACTAATACACAAAACAAAAGAACAGGACTGTGTTTTCTTCTGCAATGCATCCAATGTAACACAGCCTGCATACACGGGTTCAGCTGTCTACCGATGGACTATCTGGTTACAGCTCTAATTGGAAAAAAACATATAATGGCCCGACACAACAACGCCTTATTGTATGTTAAACCCTTAGCACGCTATATTGAAGCTGTTATGATTTTGCCAGAAGTTCATCCCAGTTGAATACGCGATCTGTGACAAAATAAACCAAATATGAATATTGTACCAATGCATTTCGATACATACCGCTGTCCATTTATTGTGATTACACTTCTGAGTTTTTAAAAGTCTACTAAAAAATGTGTCAATTAAAGTATTGTTAACATCATCTCTTGAAATATTGTGGATACAAACTTGTAAAAGTTATTTGTAAGTACATTAAACTTAAGCACAACTTCCATTTTGGAACAATCTATATGTATTGTTAAATTCGTTTAATATCCACGTATGTAGAGGCTTGTTTTATAAATTATATTCCTAGATGTCAACATATAGTCATATGAATTTTGCCGTATATCTGTATAACATACAACCCTTTCTGTGTATTAACATATCTTCGAACTCGTTAACGTTTTTTTATGATTAAAACATCACCCTACCCATAAACGTTTACTGCTTCTCATTAACTGATCATCCTTCTCATTAACGCATCGGCCTTTTGATTAACACTTAACCTTCCCATTAACACATGCATTTAATTATCTTTCTACGTAGTGAGATTATTGTCCTACTCATAATCTCGCGATATATAAATATGAAAACACAAATAAAAGTCCCCGCCATGTAATAAGTTCGTCGCTGTTACCATCAGGCTGTCGTTTGCGAACCTTTATATCAATTTTCACAGGTATATCTTTATAACTGCATCAGTAATACTAACCATTTATAATTTGTTGTAATGTATTAATTATGTTCATGTTGTCTAGGTACAAACCAGTCCCTTTATACCTTTATCGATCTTGGCTTATTTAACCAGTCCATGGAATGTTGCATTTTTTTATTTAAAGTCGAAAATTTATTTATCCGCAAACATGTTATGGATATCAAAATATGCACAGCATGTTTTTATTTAAATGTCAAAAGGTATACAGATATGACTGAATGCTGTGTACTTCGCACATTGCAACACACGGGTTCCATTACACACTTCCGGCGCATTTAAGTTTGGTTGATGATCGCCCGTAAGCCCTATTTTGTGATATTCGTATCGTCATAGTTGGTGTGTCAATCGAATAATACAGGCTTTAAAATAAACAAACGTAGTCGTATACTCGTGTTATGATATTATTCGAGTACCTTCATCACCTCACATTGCCTCGAGTGAAATAATAGCAAAGAGAGGTCGTCTTCTTACAAGTATTTTCTTAATGGGGCTATTTACCCATTGATAACGAGTAAGTAACAGTTAAGATAATGAAATGCGAGCGTTGTTTTAAGTTTACGGCTGTATTAATATTTGAGTCGTGTTCTGAGAAAACTGGGCATAATGCATGTGCGTAAAGTGTCGTCCGTGATTAACCTGTGCAGTCCGCACAGGCTATTCAGGGACGACACTTTCCGTTTTAATGACATTTTTCGTTTAAATGAAATGGTTTTATGTATTTTAATGATATTTGGAGAGTAGATTTTGATAGGACGAAATATGGTCACTATATGTGTTCACAATGACACAATACATGCACCAAATTTAACATTTACTTTTTTCGAGAAAAAACAAATAACATTGTATATGGTACAGGTTATATTTAATAATTATTACAATTTATTTTAATTTAATATGTCAACGTGACACATGTGAAAAGATATGAAAGCCACACATAGTAAATCACGGTTTTATAGTTTAATAATTACATCACTTAAATTTACAAACCAGAAATGACACGAATAATTTATAACTTCAAGTTAATCATCATGCATTTTTATAAGTTCAATATTGCATGAAAGTTTGATAACGTTTATGGTTTTATAACAACCGACTTGAAGTGGTGACACTCACAATAATTAAATTTAGATCCGGAATCAAATGATTTAATTTGATTTATGCTGGCGTTATATTGATAGATTGATAGTATGAACGAATGCTAAAATAGTTTAAATATCCGCTGTGTCATTCAAATATGTAAATAATCACAGACATAGCAACGAAAGAAAATCCATCGTTAAACTTAACTAAGTCCAAGTAAATAAAGCAACAACTTTGATGATGATGATGACAAGTAAAATGATCAAATTCTATTTCTTTTACATCTGTAATCACTACTACAATAAATGTTTTTCATGCGTGGACAAATGAAGGGCGAAGATTTTAGACGTTCATTCACCGCAGGCGGAACGTTACGTCATCAATTCAATTCTTTTACAGACACACATGATATGTAAAATGGGATCTAAAGATAATTGCATTTACAGTTGCAATTGTAAATATATATAACGCACAAGTACTACATTTAGTATTCCAGTCACTAATTCATTGGTTTTCAAGTAAATACTCATTATTGTCGTATCTTCATGTCGTTGTACTCCGGATGCAAATATGAATATTTTGTAAGCTTTTAAAGTACGCTAGTTATAGTAATAACATACACTCATTCATATAAGCGTACTTTGTACTAGCGACGAACACAATCCATTGCAATGCTTTGAATTAACATACATTTTAAATGGTTGCCAATAGATTGACACAATAGATTTAATTAAGGTTAACTTAAAAATCTGATAATCGGATAGTCTTCATTCAAGACAAAATGAATTTTAAAAACGATTTCGATTATTTATTCAATTACTTTTCAACTATTTTCGTTAATACAACAACATCTGTCTTCAGTCACTGTTGTTGACCCTTTGACATGCGTACTCGTTGCGGCTGCTATTTTATCCGAGTTCGAACTTTAAAATGATTGTACGATACGGCAAAAAGGCACTAAGCAACTGTTATCTGAAAGTGCAACGTCGCATGAGATGTTTCCGTATAAGTGAGTTCACTCTGAATAAATCAAACAAGCGAATAAAGACCTTTCAGCCTTTCTGTTTGTCCTGTTATTCATAAGGTTCGGAAATTCGAAAGCGGGCATCCCTTCTTTTCGTCATATAATCGGGATAATATACACTGCTGTATCAGTATTTACCAATAATTTAAATTTAAATGTCAAGTGGTAAATTATGTTCAATGTTAGCTTCTCAGTGCCTAAGTGGTAGGGATGTTCTACGCTAGGTACTACAGTATGATGGACAAATACAATTTCGACTTTTATTCAAGATATGCAACATCCCGTTGTCTGGTAAGAATAATTAAACATCGATATATGTTTAAAGTGATTGGTTTTACATAGGCAACATGAATATTTATAATTCATTAAAGCAAATAAATTATACATATACTTGTTACAGCTATTGTAGTAAACCTGTAAAAATCGATCAAAATGTTCGAAACCGACAGCCTTATTTGGTAATCGAGTGGTTATAAGTAGAATGATAATGTCACTACGTACACATATATTTATATGCATATGTTTATGAGTATGATGATGTGTTAATGAGAAGGATGATGTATGTATGAGAAGGAGTAAACGTTTATGAGTTGGACGATGTTTAAATCATAGAAACGTTAATGAATTCGAAGATATGTCAATAAACAGGTATGGTTGTATAAAGTATACGTTATACAGTTAATATAAAGTATTAATCACATGACAATATGTTAACATTTAGGAATACAGCATATAAAACGAGTCTTTAAATAAATATAAGGCGAACAAACAATAAATACAATTTGTGACAAACATGTAGGTGTACTTTTAATGTACTTGCGAATTGAGTATTACATCTGGAAATGAAACTGAACGTTGGCAAATTCATAACAGCTGCAATATAACAGCGTGATAATGTTAAGGACGCGACAGATTTCGGTTTTAAATTTGCATACAATTTGTTGTTCTTGTTTCGAAGCATTATATGGTATTCTCCAATAAGATCTGTAAACAGATAGTACATCGGTGTACAGCCGAACCCGTGTATGCAGATTGTGTAGCATGGAAAGTATTGAAGACGAAACCCAGTTCCATGTTCGTGTATAATTTTCATTAAAAGGTACTTGTTTCATAACTCTGTTTTATCAGTAAGGTGTTTATGTAAAAAGCATAATTTTTATGGAAATAAGTCATTGAAAACTAGCACAATACTTTCTTACACTCGGAGAAAAACAAACTATCTATACCCACAATTACAGTCGAACTGCTAAACAACTTTGCATTTACTTTAATTTTGATCAATGTTTATAGTGCATGCATTATTTTCATATCTTTATGAACATTATGTTTGTGATCCATAGGCCAATTTGGCCCGATTTTCTGATATGTTTTACTATCGTGGTACTTTACCACTATTATTGAATGCACATTTTGCGTGCTTGCTAACTTACTAACTAAGTACACGGTTTTGAATTTATTTTAAAAATGTTCAATTTACGCTTCTTACATTAGGGCAAAATAAGTGGTTTCAAGTTTAGTGAGGTAAAATTATTTTTTTTAAACGCACAATATGAGAAGTTTGTATAAAAAAACAACATATATCGAATAAACGACTAGTGAGTCTGAAAACAAGACAGCATCTGTTAGGACATGTTTTGTGTTCATCGCTTACTTCCAGTAACGTTTATGAGTAATGCTATTATATGTGCACCTCATTATGTTGAATGTAATTTCAGATAATATGTACATGTCATTTTAACGTAATGTATTTCACAGATCGCTGACAACGGTAACGTTGGCCGTACGCTGTAAACACTTAATAATACACGGGTGGTCTTCAAATCAGTTTTTTTTGATGCGGCGAAAGCTGGGTTGTTATTTAGTTAAACTAAAATTTAATGTTATGTTTTATTTGGGAATAACTTTAGACTTAGCTGATGGACAAAAATTATTTGAACAGCGCAATTGTGCTTAATGTTTGTGTTTATCTTCGTTACCGTAATTATTTAAGCAAAGCGAATGTTATTGTAATATATGTTGAAACCACAGCATTCATACAAAATACTATCATTTTAACGCATGGAAACAAATGGTATTAAATGTGAAATCATATAATGCCGCGTGCTATACAATAATACTCTAAATATTTTATTTTTAAAACAAAACAATTGACGCAAAATTAAAAGTAGTGCTTGCTATCATGATTGAAGTTTGCCACCATATACAAATGCAATGATTTCTTAAATTATGAGGTACAAACCATAATCGCCGCTCATATAAAACGAAGAACCCGGACGTGAGCATGTGTGTGAAACTTATAATCGAAATTTACCGTGGATTTAATAAATATTGATTTGCCACGTAATGGCAAATAATACAGCACTTCCCCTTTAGATAATCGTCGAATGAAGTTGGGAAAATGATCATTTAAGCGTTGTTTACACACACCGATTGTTATTGAACTTTTAATACAAATCATGTACTCAGTTTCGGTGAATGACATAAACCTGGTAGCTACATTGTATTCAGCTGGTAAAACATCCTATTTAAAAGTCAACCAGCCAGTTACTGTAATGAATTGGTTGTTTAAACGTGCATATATAACTGTTCCCACACTGCTTCCTGAATGAATAAAAAAAAATCAATGGAGTGATCTTATACATTTGAAAATGTAAACGTTCTAATATGATTGATTGATAAGTTGCAATGTATCCCCATAACACTAAAAAACACGAGGTGCACGAGTGAGTGTATACATATGTGTGTTTCTAAGTATGTATGTATTCTGTATTCTGTATTTACTCAGTGCGGCAAGTATGGGAGAAGAAGATACCGAAAACCGAAGCCTGAATCTGTCACTGAATTCGCATGAGCCTAGTTTTATTGGAAGAATTGCAAGTTGTATGAACTATGTTAACTTCACATTATATGTATTTGACATCACCTACAATACTAACGATCAGATACAATAATCATTTATTAATATTACACATTCCTGACACATACCCAAATTACACCAACGATGATTCATACACTGGCTTTTATTATAATGGCCTAGTCTTACAAAACACATACATTTCGATAAATAATACAAAACGCTTTGGTGGGCATTAACAAATTAGCATTCTAAATAAATTTGCGCATATATGTTTTGTTGTTTGTGTTAGGCCACACACATACATAATCAAGTGGTCAACGAGTTTATAAGCCTTTAAAATATATGTTTAGTTTGAAATTATAAACGCCGCGAGCATGTGTATTAGCCAAACGATGACCCTAAACACACAGTTGCACTGCATTCTCTATTGTATTGGGCACTTTGTGGGTTTGATATTGTATAGCTTTTTTCTGAAGAGACATTAAACATTTACGATGCAAGGACTGTCTTTACACTAGATGCAAATGGCGGTTACTTATGAATACTCTTGCATAAATCCCCTTTAATCGTTACAATTTTATCCTTGGAGTTTGCCAAACAACATCTTTGTATAAATGTTCACAATGACACAACACATGTACCAAGTTTACATGAAACATTTTGGTACAAAATCCAATAACCACAGTATATAGTACAGCTTTATTTCATAATTATTTCAAATAATCTTAATTCAATGTGTCATCAACGTGACACAATGTGGTCAGGTATACAATCCGCACAAAATATACAACGGCTTTATAGGTAAACGATTATATCGCTTTAAATATGAAAAACAGAACCGACACGTACAATTTATGACTTCTTGTTTATCATCGGGATTTTTATTAGATCAATATCGCATGCAAGTTCAATAACGTTTATGGCTTTATGACAGCCGACCTCAAGTGGCGACAGTCACAATAATTAAATATAGATCCGACATCAAATGATTTCATTTGATTTATGAATGCGTTATATTGATAGTATGAAAAAACGCTAATATATTTTAAATATCCTCTGCGTCCTGTAAATATGTAAATAATTAAAGAAATAAAAACTTAATTAGAACATCAATCATTAAACTTAAAAGTCGAAGAAAAAAGAGCTAACAACTTTCAACAAGTGTAATTATCAATTGCCCTTTCATTTGTATCTGTAATCACTTCTAAAATAAATGTTATTCATTCACGGCCTTGTCCAGGCGAAGATTTTAGACGTTCGTCCATCGCAGGCTGAACGTGTCGTCATGAATACTTTTTTCACAGACACACATGTTATTTAAAATGTGATCTATAGATCATTGCATTTACTGTTGCAAGTTTCATGTTGCATGTATAACGTCCAACAACTTAATTTGGTATTCTAGTTATGAATACAATTGTTTTCAAGTAAATAATTATTCTGGTCGTATCTTCATATCGTAGTATTCCGAATGCAAAGATTGATTTTGTGTCAGCTTTAAAACTATGCTAGTTATAATAATTACCTATTATATTTGAACTCATGATCATATTTGAGTTTTGTTCTGAGAAAACTGGGCTTAATGCATGTTCGTAAAGTGTCGTTCCAGATTTGCCTGTGCAGGCTAATCAGGGACGACACTTTCCGCTTTTATGGTATTTTTAGTTTCAAGGAAGTCCCTCCTTACCAAAAATCACGTTTAGACGCGGACTGCACAGGCAAATCTGGGATGACACTTTACGCACATGCATGAAGCCCAATTTTCTCAGAACAAGGCTCAATTGTTTTTCTAGCGACGAACACAATCCATTATAATGCTTAACCCATATATGCATAGCGTCTAGAAAAAAGGCATTGATAAACAGCGAATACCCAGATGAGACGACGCATGCTGCGGCGTCTCATCAGGGTCTGCGCTGTTTGCTTCACGGAATTCATGTAAGAAATATTATAAATATAGAAATAAATATACTAGACATCCCTAATTTTGGAAAAAAAATGTTCCAATTTAAAAGGATGGGAGAGTCCACTAGGCATAAATGGGTTAATGTTTCTGCCAACACATTTTATTTCGAAATTGCAAACACGTACAAGTACAGTATGCATTTGAAAAAGAAGGATTTGCAATCAGAAAGAAACAAAGCAAGCATGTAATGCCACCAACTCATATCTTAAGATATATATATATTAGTAGTCTTCACCAGATAAAGCATATAAGTTAGTGAAGTGTCTTGTAAACTTTACAATTATATGAAGTTGTATGTTTAAAGAAAAAAAACATATGCAAAGTATATATAAGAAAAAAAAAATATTCCAGTGTGAAAAGACAACACATAATGTTTACATTGTAATAACAGGTGAAAAAGGCATAGCAATAAAAGGTGCATAGAGTTATAATTTATGCTAAATAGGTCCTACATTTTATTTGAGCAACGGTGTGCTTTAAATAGTACTAGTAAAAAGTGCTTTAAACTACAACAATCATCAAATTTGAATTATAAGTTTCTGAGACAATAGCAGTAAACGGTTCACATTCACTGTCAAAGCATTCTAAATAAGTTTTTTAAATTGATTTTTTTTTTCAAATTATCGTATTCATACTTAATGTATTTTTTTACTTCCGTTATGCTTGGAATGCATTTTACACTTGTACCAGTATAACCTAATAAACAAAATAACATAATGTATCGCTATAGCAGACTTAAATGAATATCCAAGTAGAAAGAGTGTCATGTTCTTTAAAGAAAACTATTGTTCTGGTAACATTTCATCAATAATTTCTGTAGATATCTGACATTCCCAGAATAAATGTTTTAAATTTTCCTCACTTTTTTGCAAAATGAACATTATGGGTCATCAGTAATTTTCATTTTATTCAAAAGCCTTTGTGTTCCCAATATCCTGTGAATGAACTTATATTTGAACCACTAAATCTTTACATCACTGGTTATTAAAAGGGATAGCTCAAATAAACAATGCCATTCTTTTTTTCATTTATAATTGTAGTGAGTTTTGTACACCTTTTTGCTTTAACTGATGGTTGTTTATTTTTTTTATTTAGAATTGTGTATAGTATTTTTGCACAGATTTCTATTTCCAGTAAAAGTTTAAAATTTCGGCAAAAAAGGTTTGCTTATTTGATGGGTAGTAAAAGATACAAAATACTTGTTCACAAATTTATCAATTGCTCTTGTCACCCCTGTGTAATGAATGAAATTTATGTTCAAATCGTATTTTCTATTTAATTCAACAAGAGAGATAAACAAGAGTTCCATTTTACACCTATACAATGAGTTCCAGCTACAAACAAGGTCTTAAAGAAAAAACGTTTATTTCCTATCAATATATTTGGATTATAAAAAAGTGGATAATACAAGAAATCATCGGTGTTTATTTCTTATTTCCGACAATAAAGTGGGAAGCTTTTCAAAACATCAACCCAAAAAGGGTTTAATGCTTAAAATTAGCATGTATTTAAAATGTTTGCAAATATATTGACACACTAGATCAAATTGCGATTTTTGTTCGCCTCGTTCAACGCAAAAGGAATTGTAGAAACAGTTTTAATAAATTATTCAATGACGTTCCAAATTTTTCTGTTAATACAACATCCGCTGTCTTCGGTTACTGTTGTTGACCCTTTGACATGCGTACTCGTTGCAGCTGCTATTTTAACGACGTTCGAGTTCGAATTTTACTATGATTGTACGATACGGCAAAAAGGCACCCAACATCTGACATCTGCAATCGCAATGTCTCGTGAGATACTTGCGTGTAAGTTAGTTAACTTTGAATAAAGCAAGCAAACAAAATAAAGATCTCTTAGCCTTTCTGTTAGTCCTATGGTGCAATAAGTCCGTGATTTAAAGAGCGAACCTCGCATAATATGATCGGGAAAACTATTTACCAATAATTAAAAGAAACATGTCCAGTAGAAAATTATGTTCAATGTTAGTTTTTCATTACTGAAGTTGTAGAGCTGTTCGTGGGAAGTCGCATAATCATTTCGCTCAGAAATTGTCCCGATGTGGCGGGTTTCCTACCAAACAGGATTTAAAATATCATGGTATCGATTGTATTCATTTTGTACCGCCGGTACGTAAGATTGGACTAGATCAAAATGTTTTTTATTGACAAATTAGTCTAAAAAAAATTACTGACCCTTTATCTCGAATGGTGACACATTTGCAGAAACGTGTTGCTATTTGGCATGGAAATGTACCGGTAGATATTCCAATATTTGCAATGAAAACTTCCAAAACCACAGAAATACATTGTGCATACAATCATGAAATAACTGGAATAAAGTGTGTAGTCATAGGCTTTGAACGGTCAAATATTTGCATATTTGTGCAAAACCCTTCTTGATTTCATATTCTACACGGGCAATCATTTAAACAAACACATCAGTTGTAATACAAATCTTGTAATATATATCAGAACGTTTGAGTATACTACTTGACCTTTCCAACTTGTAAATAATATGAATTTAACAAAAATCTTACATTCAATAGCAACAATCATTAAGTTGTTTTATGTAAATGTATTGTAATGACCCAGTATTATTCGATAAAAAGATATGTGCAAATCATTTATATGAGAATTGCTGGGCCATGTGAATAAACACTATGAAATCAGAGAGATTGTCATGTTAAGTGTTAAAACAGATTATCAAGCTCAAGTGGTCACCTGGTTTGTGTAACCGGGTGAAATATCGCTTAATTTGACAATAAAATCACCGAGCGTGTCTTTGTTCACTGCACAATGACCCTAACAGATGTACTGAATTTGTGAATGCATCGGGTAATTTTCACGTCGCAGCATAGTTTGTATAGAAACATATCGTGTCTTAGACAGGACAATAAATGTCTGCGATGCGAGGTCTCTCTTACACTCACAGGTACTGTATCAACGGGTACTTGTTTATTAGTTTTGTTGTTATTCATTTGACGGACCAAACTATGTCACTTGTATGCCTGAAATTAATTTAATTGGTTCTTTAACATGGCGGTTTTAATACCAAAGCTCTATAGCTTTATAATAACACTTTAATGCTGTACATGGCGTATATCAACAAGTATAATGCATTGATTTTAAGTAATGGTGTTAGAAAATTAAAAATGTGGAGAATATGTGAACGTTAAATATTTTAATATCTTTTGAACAATACAAGTATTGTTATGTCGGGTAAAGAAAACCTAAAAATGGATTCAATAATAATCGTGTAAACTAAACACACACGTATTATTGCGTTCGACATTGTTTATGAAACATGGATACTTTCGTCGGTCATGTATCAATTAAAACCGCTTTTATAAATAACATATAATGGTGCATGTAAGCTGTGTGACTAGACATTAATATAAACTTTTATGATAACATTTGTTGATTCATTCTTACTAGCAAGCTTAATTTAATATGTCAAAAAGTGATAAAGATATACAGCTACAACAACAAACCATTCTGAAAGTAGCCCAAAGATCATTTATTATCTATGAAGAAGTAGTGACACTTGTTATTTATTTGTGATACTTCTATTTGACAACCACCAAATGTATGTACAGTCAATATTGCACGAACGTTAGATGACGTGAAAGGTTTTATGACAGTCAAACTGAAGTGATGACAGTCACAATTAATTGGATGGATTTCATGCACTAAATGTCTAAATTTGTTTTATCGAGATTTATTGCGCATGTATTTAAACTATCCGAACACAATGTCGCCAATGTTTATAAACAAAGATAAACAACGAAATAAGTAAATACACTAAGTTTTTAAAAAAGTATTATACTAAATACGATTAGCCATTTTATAGAACTGTAACGATCAAATGCTATTGTATTCGTGTATGTGCATCTTTCATAAACATATCTGAAAAGGTCTGTTAAAATGAGGTATTTGTTTGTAATGTAATAAAACGCAGGCGAAGAGTGTGTACGTACTATCAAGTTATACATGCACAATGCGATATTTAGAAACATGTATTTAACGCTCATTTTATTAGTTTAAATTAATATCGCTAAACAACTTCATTTAGTATGTTAGTATTTCAGTTCTTCGCTTATATCATTCATCACAAAGGCGCAAAACGGTTGTTATAAGCCATTCGATGACATCAAAATTCCCGTTCTAACAAAAGCAGCTGTGTTCAGTTACTGCTATAGTTCCTATCGCATGCAAACTGGTTGCAGTTGTTATTTTAACTGTATGGGATGTCGCACTTTATTGTGATTAAAAGATACCTGATACGGTAAGATGATACTAAACATCTGTCATATGGAGTAGCCGAGCACATGGTGACCCGGTATGCTTCTAAACGAATTTACTAAGACGCAGAAATAACTAACATCGTACAGCCTTTCTGTGTGTCATTGTGTAAAATGTGAAAGGATGGTATTAACAATTAAAACAAAAGTGCACTGTGAAGGATATCTTTCAATGACAAATATTTAAACGTCCATTCACATATCAATGAAGATAACTGTGATAAAATGTTTATTTGTATGTCTATAATAACGCGTATACGCCGAAACTAATGCAAAATTAAAATATAACTATAATAAAGGAAACACTTAACAAAGAAGCAAATGCTGTTTAAATACAAATATTATATCAAAGGCAAGGAATGACCATTTATCGCGAATTTGGATGCAATAAAATAGACATGTTGTTGAAAGCTATGCAAACATAATTATATCTATTAGCGGTGCAAGTGCGCCATGATTCAAACGGTTTACATAAGCTAAAACCTGGCCTTTGCGCTGCAAGTTGATGTTCAAGTGTTATGTTTTGTGGATATAACGCATTGTTTTTCATTTGGTGTTTTTGGAAAATGTGCAATGCATACACATACAAAATACATCTTAGAAAAAAAAACACTTAATGCTTATCTCTGCGTGCTTTGTCTACATTAAACAAGACATTACATTATTAAATTCATTAACATGGGCCATCAGTAACACAACTACATAATTTATTAAATGCCATATGTTAAGCCATGTTGGAATGAATAAAAATCATATCTCAACTGTTACTGCGGTCGCCGTCGAAACCGTTAAGTTATTGTATACTTTACATCTGTTTATATCGCGCTTCTTTCCAAAGTACCGATCTTGTAAAAAAACTCTTTCGTCCGTAATTTCGCGATGAAGCTTTTGTCGTTCGTGTTGTTATATACAAATACTATTTCTCGAATGCTTTCACACAAAATGATGATTGTAAAACACATTTGTTTGATGTTGACATTTATCATTTTAATCAATCAATTATTGAGTGTGTGATCTTCTTTGTGTCACTTATATCCCGGCTATTCAAATTGGAAAGTTCTACAAGAAGACGCTATGATGTTATGCTGTTTTTATTTGTTAATGGTAAGCAAATAAATCTTGACAAATTGTGAACTTTTGGCTCTCGTAAACCTGTTTCAACCGCCAAGGGTTTGGTTTTCATAGGTTGTTCCAAAACTGTGAGCCCAGCTTTATCCTGATTTTAAGTGGTGCATCTGCTTTTAATTACTGCCCTCGAAGATATGATACGATTTGTCTTCTGCTTCCTGTTAATGTAAGAATTAACGTTACGTTACAAGTGGCATAAACAAGTAAAATTCTAGATGAAATTCAGTCTAAAGTTTATTCTTTTAAATTACTTTGTATGTAACATCAATAAAATCCACAGAGATTTTTTAAAGTACAAACGGTCTTTGTGGCGATCATTTGCACTCGCAATAATTGTAATATATTATAATTGGTAAAAAAGAATTGAAGGTAAACAGCTCAATGAGCTCATTACAAAAACGTCGCCTAGATACAATCGTATATGCTTCTTTACAATGTACGTTAAGTCTATGTGTACGATTTGCAGCGATGCATCCCATATAAATATGAATAGGAAGCGATTCTTGTTTAACACATTACAGCTTAGATGTTAAGAAATCATTAACGTCAATTTCTAGCAGATTAACTGATTGCGGGTATTGCTACTGAAATATATGAAGTCGATCATTACTAATTAGGATAATTTGCTTAATTAAATATGAAATGCTAAAACGCTTATTGTACATGAAATCTAAATAATATTGTGTATGCTAGATTTAAAATGTTTATACTGAATTTTAAAGTACACCGTGCCGAGGCGTAGTTAATTTTGCCTCACACAGCTTGTTTTATATCTGTTTTTATTAGCCAACACTTGTATTCCTCGTTTAATAGCGTTTTTTTTTGTATACTGATATAGTTAGACGAACTCATCCCAATATGGTATTACAGGATTATCGCCGAATGCAAGACGTGTCTCATAACAATATCCTACCACTGCCGTTCATACCTATCGCCTGGGCTGGTTTATGAAATATTTGAGAGGCATTGGAGCAGATAAATCGTTTAAAGAATCGAAGTATTTCGTTGTATCAGTAATAAGCCGGGCTACTAGGATTGATGTTTTATTTTTAGAAGAGATTTTGTTTTGGTTTTAAAGGGCATCGCATATTCAATGATGAAGAAGTGTTGCGATGAAGTTGAGTATTATGGTAAATTATAAGTGAATATAAGTGAACACAAGTTTGTCATGGATGTGTATTTTTATGTGCTTTTAGCGGATATTTTCAAGTGAGTTTTATGAAATGTATGTACGTTTGCGTCCAGAACTTAACGGTGGTTATGCCTGAAACATATCTATTGAGCAATTTGTACTTATAATAATAACTTCTTAAAACAACAGTATTTATTACGTACGTTAAATAAGCCTAATGTGTTAATAACTTATGAGAAAGTGTTTGAACATTTAACCGAATTATGATGTGTTTTTTTATGACTAAACAGCCAACGATGCGGATAATTTTCGTTATTTGATACAGAAATGCGTTTGATAAAGCAATTTTCCAGTTTGGAAAATGACAAACTATACATATTTCCCGGCTTTTCAAATATACTTGATTATTTTTAGTGTGTAAGTATGATTTATTTCACCTATAGACACAGTGTTGCGTTTATTAATGACAATACTGTACTAAATAACTCGTACGTTTGATTGCATTTTAAGGAGTAACAACACCATTAAGAATGACGGTTTTATTCAGTATTATAACATTTCACATTCATGCAAAATCAGTCATGATATGAACTTTAGATACAATTGTTCAAAACTCGTCATTTATTTAAATGCACAACTTTCAATATCAATTATATTTATTTTTAGAAGCGGACTTATTGCAACGGATTGGATCCACGTTATTCTATCTGATTATAAAACCTGGATACTTCTTAATGCATCAACATTATCAAGAGAGTGTATTTCAAACAAACGCATTCCTTAAAAGCAACTATTTGAAGTAATTGCTCCTTAATTTAAGTAAGTGCGAGCTCAAGTGGATTTTATTATAGGAAATTAACAGTAATGGATATAAGGCGAAGTGCGCTCAAACGGCATCACGTGGGAAGGACGTCGCTATTGTTGCTGCTGATTTTTCTGAGACATACAGGTATGCATGTGTTCCTGTAGTGCATTTATTTTTAATTAAATATTGACGTGCAATTAAAGAAAGTAATGATTGATGCAACTTTAGAAACTATATAAGACGAGCTACCACTGTTTCAGTAAGTTAGTAATGTTTAGATTTGTTGACATTCATTAGTGTTAAAAACGTATACTAACCTATTTACATATGTGGTGTCTTTTAATGAACCTTTGTTGGTACAAATATCACAGAGATACTTATGAACGATGAGAAAGAATTTAATGTTTCCACAAATATAATTGAACCTCACACGACACTATTGCATAAGCTCGTCATTTGCTAGCCTCCTAAACTTTGAATAAAGTGTCTCTTAACAAAACAATTGTGTGCGATAATTATTTAAAAAAAAAACACTGATGTAAAGATGGTAAATAAATTTATACTCAATTCTTATCGCTATAATTTAATAAAGGTATTTTTAGATTGAAAACACCAACAACGAAATATAATACATATATATATACAAAATACATATTTTACTACGTAAAGTTATGATTGAAGTATTTGATTACGTATTGAAAAGATTGCTAAACGTCTCCATTGTACAATGCGAAGTTTTTAAAATCGCAACATTTGTATAGTACCGATAAATCAAAGCCGAATGTACACACCTTATTTATTTGATTGTAACCACGTTAACAGGATATATATGTATCGATACTTGTGTACACTTAGATCATCGAATCCATTGCCGCTGTGGCTGCGTTTTTCTTAATCAGTGTGTTTCCTGTTTCCGTGGTTTTGCTATGAACAAAATCTCATACTTGAGGTCTATAATGCCAGTATTTAAAAACCTAACAAGTTGTTTTTGTCCAAAAAGTCGTAATCCTTTATCAAGACTTATCTCACAACACACATGCAATGGCGGATTTATTTTAAAAACCTATTAGAAACGGTCGCTAAGGATACTTATTTATGCCGGTGAAATTTAATTAAAATTTATCAACTGCCTAAAGCTATGCATCTAATAGTAAATCATTGCGATGCAATATAAAATTCACGTATTTATAATATTTGTTAAACACGCAATTTACTCCTACAACACAGTTAAAGTAATATGTGATTTTAAGCATCAACTTCTTAAAGAGCACTTGAGTTGTTGGTCTGTTCACTATTGTGAGTTTGTTCAAAACCCGTGATATGGTTCTATGTGCGTTTTACGAAGCACTATAAAGTGTCTATACCGTTTCAGATTTTAATTGTACATAATGACAGTTTTCTGAGGTGTTGTGTTATTTCTATTGAATTATGCCATACACATGCCTTAATAACTTGAAATCTTATCTCATGCTCGAATTTTCAGATTACTAGAAATAGAAGTTTACATATCCATGTATTCAAACAATGTATTGCATACACATATTTGTTATCTGATGATATACGTATGTTCGACATATCAATTAACGCGTATTCATTGTGTATGTAAATCTGTATGTAAATCAAGAATGTATTAGCATTTTATTTTGTGACCGTTTGTGATTGAGCCATAAATGTCGCTTTGTCGAAATAAGCAGCATGACATGATTATTTACCAAATGCAAAATGAAGACGTTCTATTGAATATCTAACAGATCGTTTATCCCCTCGGTATGTTACATTCGAAATTACTGCATGATGGCTGTGTACCGTAGTGAAATAATAAAACCTGGAGTGTACGCCGTAATCTTTGCTATCGCTTGGGTTAAAAATTTACCACGTGAAGTTGGTAGATCAAGTATTACACAAGTATTACAGGTTAGCGATTCAAATTCGCCCTTAAATTGAGGTTTAATAAAACACTAAATGCTCTTACACAAGTTTTATAAGTAAGGCTGTTATGCCCCTTTGTGACAAAGCAATATTGGTTTGCACAAAACACATCTCATCCATCAATTTAATTGAAAGCACGCTCGACGTTTAATTGAGCATGAAATTGTGCGCAACCGTACCAATTAGCACATAAATGTATAAAACAAATACGAGTACATGCTTAAAAATTCAGTAATTGTATTGTTGACTTATCGTGAATGGTAGGTAATTAAACGAGCGGGCTACCAAGCAGGTATACTACAAAATACAGCAAGTTTTTATAGCGTTTTTGTCTGTGTTCAGCATAATATCATTGATTTGTTTTCAAACGCGACGGACTGATTAAAACATTAGTGAATTCAGAAGATATTTTTATCCAGCCTATGCCTACTCTGTTCAATGCCTCTGTTGACCGGAATAAATTAACAAAACAACAAATCGACATTACCCTACGAGGGACTGAACGTTTCTCACATACATGAATGTTTAAACTATGAACGCGGGTATCAACTTGTTTCGAGATATCAGTCGTATAATTCCACCAAAAGTAATGAAATATTAACAAATAATGATAGTTTAACATTTTGATTAAGCACTTTTTTTCACATTATCGTTAGTAATACAAATCAAATATACAGCTTTTTATTATTAATGTCTATTCATGTTAATGTAACAGCTAGAATCAAGTGCCCATCACATATAAGTAACTGTAATTTTAATGCGAACACGTATATAAGTATTATTTTGGAATTAACACCGAATGTTTTATGTTTTCCTCATAGTTGCTTAGATAGAGTTGGCCCGAACTTGTTTATAAGATATTTAAGAGGCTCTAAACAACGCACAATGTTTAAATTAAATATGTAGTCAGTAAAGTAATCGATGTTTACTATTTTGGTATAGGACTATTTGAATGACACAAAAACGTTCTGTGGTATTTGTGACGGATGAAGTTGTTATGCAATGAAAATTAACGTGCACGTCACTGTGGTTAAATTGTAAATTTAAACAATAAATTGCCAAAGCCTAAGGTAATTTAAAGGCAGAAAAAAACAAGTTAAAAGAATTATCTAGTTCGGTCACATGATTCATATCATAACTAAAGTGTTTATCAATTTTAATATTTTTGTCAACAACAACTCAAAATATACGTTTCAAAACGTTGAGTTGACGAAACATTTCGGAAAATGTGAACGATAATTAGGTTGATCAGACCGAAACCAAACACGAATATTGGCTGTTATGATACACTCGATGCGCTATGATGCGCTAAATATTACTATATTTAGTATTTTCCCAATGATATCTAGCTACTCGTGCATGTAAGAATGATTTTCCGTTTCAAAACAACACGAACTGTTACTTTATTATTTGTGTACTAGATCACATGTTCGGTTAGATACAAAGGACATTATAATTGTGTAATCGTCGGAACCCACGGTGTATCTTTCGGTGTCACTTCATTATATATCATGGAGTTGGAGAAACGGGCTGGCAAAATCGATCTGATAAAATGATGAGTCAGCTAACGATCATTGATGTAACAAGTTTGAAAAACAATGATCACCTGAGCTATGAGTTCACACACAGATCTTATTGATCTGTGTTTACCCACCTTTATCTTCTAACATGGGCCAATAGCACGGAAGACACAACGTGAAAATGGTACACATTGGAATTAACTTAACATATGTGACCTGCGCTGCGGAAATTTTTAATTCAGTTATTTTTACTCATAGAAAATAACTGTTCATGTTGCAGACTGTATGTTGCGTAAGATGTAAAAACAATATTTAGTAATTCCAGTTTGTGATGACGTGCGTCACCCAAATTGTTCTCTGATTAGTCCCAAATGATTCTACATATATTAACACTAGTAAGGCATTTCCTAGTTGTATGCCCAGTTGAGTATAACTTTATTTTAAATTAATTAGTGTGATTTTAATTATGTAAGTCATGAATTATCTACTAAAGCAGTGCATAGCGTGATACTGTATGTGTATTTTATTTGTCCATTGCTGAAACAATAAAACGATATCAGGATTGATGTTAGTTGTATGATACTGACCATGAAAAGAAGATGACATTGGTCAGGCTTGTGATAATTGAACTAGGTAATCTTAAAACAGCCCTAGGTCATGATGAGTCAGGCAAAGGCTACAAAACTTTCTGATTGAGTTGAATTCTAAAATCCAAACAGTGTGACAAACACACAAAGAGATAAAAATCGTTGAATGAAGATTTGACGTTCGTGGCATCGAGCTACATGTAAGCTCATTTTAAGGCCAGTTTAAAAGAGTAGTTTCAGTACACAAATATCATCTTTAAAAATCCAGAACGTCATGGAATTAGCATTGACATGGTAGTAGAGCTGGTAGAGCTATACCACACTTCCACAATGTTCATACGTTGTAAGGATCATAAACAGTATGGTTGTACGCTAGTGTTTTGTTTAAGGTAAACTGTTTTAATTTTGACTTGTACGAAACACATAAAATGCTTAGCAGAGTTTGAACATTTTAAATTAAGTACTTAAATGCACTAAGGGATTACAACATCTTTTTTGTTCTTTCAACAATTGAAATGTCTAGTGCTACATTAAAACAAATTTATAGTGTGCAATTTGCTGTAGTTATCTTTCTTTAAATAGTATTAAATAACCATGAATATTTAGAAGTGCTGTACTTATTTGTTATTATTCTATTTATTAAGCAAATAGCAAAGATAGAAAGAGTGTGATGATAATTTAATATATTGTTCATCCAATTTGTATCGTATTTAATGTAATAATAACCTATTTAGAAAAAGAAATGTCTGCAAACGCAATATCGTATATTGTTTTAAATGATATCGATTTATTTCATAAACAAAATGACCAGTTAAAAACAAAGATCTACTTTGTAATAATAGCACATTACACACAACTGACATCATTGATTTGATCTATGAAGACTTATGTGCTTACATGTGTTTTTGGATACACACAACTCCGATTTTACCAGCAATCCTATGACATTATGTTCATACTTGTTTTATATGTTGTAACGGCGCTCCTAGTATATTTTAGATATCCTATTTTTTTAAAAGGTACTTTACAATTGAAGACCCTGATGATGAGCATGACGTTGTTTCGTCTCACCTTTATCAAACTTTTTTTTTATTTATGCTGATAAATTGTTTTCAAATATATTTATCGCATCTATATTTTAAGATATAATAAAATTAATAATCACGATAAAATGTGTTTTAAATGTTGTTGTTTTGTTCTTGCATTTTATCAATAGATTAGCTATAAATAAAAACACTTGTTTTGCATATGTGTTCAATAAGTTAACGAATCAGTTGATGGTGGTGCTTTTGTAAAGCACAACATTTGTTAACAAATCCTTATTAATGAAAACATGAAATTGATTTTGTCGGCGATTTCTTTATTTAGGGTGAAAACTATTTGGTGTCTTTTATTTCAAGTATTAACAGGTAGTATTGTGCCCGATGCAAAAACAAAACAAAACAAAAATGTTTGTCGCTTTCCACAATTGTCATTTGTTACTTGATGAGGCCTTTAGATTACCACTCTCTTTGAGTTATTTTGGTCACAGCCCTTTTCAATGTATGGTATGACGATTTGCGCCTTATCAATGCAATTAAATCACGACTGATGATTTGCAAAAATGGCCACTTGGGTCTTTCTAAATCTTAAACCCGTTAGCAACCGAGATAAAACACAGCTGTGTTCGACTTTATATTATGTTCGACCGTTTACAACTTTACAACTAAAGTCGTATACAGCTATGCCATGCATTTTAAAGAGAAACCGATATTTAACATTGTTTTTAAGATTTGAGGCGAAACCAATCGTAAAAATCATTTTTTGTTAAATGAACGCTTTTGTAATTCTATAAGATACAGACAACTGACGGAACAAAACGATAAACATACGCATTAGCTAATCAAAAAATAATGAAAGCTGTATTAACACATTATGTTTGCGTTGGCACATCTGTGACTTCGGTTTCTTGAAACGAATGTTAATTAAAGGTGCAAGTTTTAGTGCTTAACGACATGAACATAAAATACACAATAGCTTCTTAAATACAAAGGGAAGTTAATCTGATGAACGAAATAAGTGTTTTTTATATTATAAGGTACATGTATTATATGGGTAGTTTCAATATTGCATATATCAAATACAGAATCCAGCTCACTCAAAGCCTTGATACATATATACATGAAACGACAAGTTTATCGCATTTTGTGTCAATCCGAGAATCGTGTCGAAGAGTCGTGTGAACATAACCAGCAGCACAGACTAGCGGAAACATTTCTAGCAAAGTGCATGCCAATTTAACATGAATGACTTTCCGACGATGTTAAGTTACTATTTCATCTAAACTGTTGTCTTAATTGTTATCCATCAATCTTGCAATTGTTCGTTACGTACAAGCGGGAAAAGGTAATTCATTGGTTTCAATAAATAAAACATTAGTGTGCTCTTTTAAATTAATTATATTAAACATTCGCTATTTAAAAGGATTTGACGAGAAATTCAGCCAAAAAGAAAATCCCGGTTTATCAATAATACAA
This sequence comes from Dreissena polymorpha, assembly GCF_020536995.1. NCBI lineage: Eukaryota > Metazoa > Mollusca > Bivalvia > Myida > Dreissenidae > Dreissena > Dreissena polymorpha. Next base: position 140,860,841 of record NC_068358.1, on the reverse strand, counting down.
AGTTAATTTATACAAACACGTTGAAGGTGAATTCGTATTAAAAATACAAACTCCGCAGGTCGAAACGACGTGTTTTTATTACTTTAATCGTTATATACCTGGGATTTGATCATTCGATCATAAATCGTGTGATAACATGTAAGAAGGATATGTTTACGTATTTTTTTATTGCTGCAAAACGTAAACTGTTATGTGCTTAAAAATATAAAAACCTGGTTTTATTGTATCATATAAATTGTATTGAATTAGGATGTAGCAGACATAGGGTAACCAAACTAGTTTAATTTTCATAAAAAATGTGTGATTGTTATGCACGAGAACTGTTTAATTGCTTATTTACCGAATGGATATGTCTTCCGTCTTCCTTTAAGTTAAAGGATACTTTATGAAGTACGTGTATTCTCTCGTGTTTATGCAGATGAATTGTAACTTTTTGCAATAAGTCGATAACAAGCATAAGTTAGATTAATCAATTAACATCATAATACAATGTTGTATCTTAACCCATAATGGAAGCAAAACAACACGATGATCTAAAGATTGAATTGAGGAAACTCTAATAAGAAACATGTGTTCAAATATTATGCCGTTATTATTATACTTTATAAAATAATTAACATTAGTGGGCGATGTTCTGGCTATGTACACATTTGTTTTGGTTTTAAATGTCAATTTCAAATAAATTTGTTTAAACACACTGTTGCGCCGCCCTCGCCATAAGAAGACACGTCTTAAGTTAAGTAAAGTTAACAATCGCTTACCTTTCACGATGTTATGCTGACAAGTGGCATTTTCGTTACTAAGACAAGCAATTCATCACTTTTCTCCCAAGATACTCGTTTAACGTTTACTTTTTTTTATCAAAACGGGGAACGGGAACAGACACTTCGTATCATTATTCAAACATTGCTTTTTGTAATATTATCGCTAAAACGAAATATAGAAAAACACTAAGATCTCAAATAAATGTGATGGATTCAGCTAAATAGGCTCTCATTAGTGTTGGTAGAGACTTCGTTATATTCTCAGTTAGATCACAGTTGAATGCATGGTATTCTTGCATTCCCCTCATCCCAATGCAGACCATATGTAATTCATTTCAAATCAATCACTCTTGTCTCTCTTGCAATGAATTGAACTGCCACACATAATTGTTTATACAACAAAATGATGTTTGGATGGAATTGGCAATTCTAGGCAAATAACGAATTGGATTTAGTACTGAGATGCAATCGGCATGAGGCGAGAAATTGTTTTGCAGCTTCACTTGTTATTTGTCACATTTACTTTGAGGCTTTATTCTTAATACAAATTTGGAATTTTCCATAAAATTTACTTTGAATAGACGCTTCCTTGTCTAAGCTGAAAATCGATATCCGTCATCTGTGAAGAACCAAACGAGCTCGTGGATTCTAAATGGATATTCTCATCACATAATGTGACCAATAAAACACACTATTATACATAGTTCGATCGGATTTCTATACTTACGACAACCTTCTTCTCCATCAGTTGAACGATGTGATTCTTTAATGAAAACTTTTCGTTCGTTTTGCATATGACATGTTTTACAACTTGTTTTAAATGCATTAGATTCTACTTGGAAGTGTTGCTTAATCGAGGCATCACAGTAGGCCTAAATACCTAGCTTTGTTTGATGAGTGCATAATCTTGAGTTATATAATTGACAATACACTTATACACAATATTGACGACTTAACGCACTATTAATGTATTTAAATAGTATGAAATGCATCAGCGTAGTGTTGATGTAACATGGTTTAGGCACCGAACCGTTTTTCTATTAATATGCGTGCCAAAATTGAATATGTATGAAACATGCTGCAGTTAAGACTTTCAAATTTTGCATAACATATGAAACATATCTTATTGTGTGAACAACTAAAATAAACTGCTTATTACTTTGCATATAGATACCATAATGCTATCGTATGTTTGTACTTGCAATTTATATATGATTGTTTAATTTCTTAATATAATATCTATTCCTTGCAAAACATTAACTAAATGCGCATTTGTCAAATCTCTATGTGATCTTTCAAAATAAATTTCCTAAAGGCACTCAAACTTGTCCTTATTGATTCCATTCACAAACAATTTAACATGGCAATGCATTGCTTCATGCATTTATTCAATATTAATCAGATTGCCAAAATGTTCTGCACTCCATTCGCAAAGCAAAGTTGTGTGGAAATATAAATGTTCGCTTCTAACATAAAGAATAAAACACAAATGGTCAGGATTCTATAAACATTCCTTCACTTCTGCCTTGTTCTCTACTCAGTACTCATGAACTTTCTTGTGAGGAGAAAAAAATGTTTCAAATTTCATCAAGCTTTGTTAGCCGTATCTATACCATCTTTACAGTTGCAATAACCTTAGCGTGTTGAAACATCATCGTCATATATACATACTCTAACAGTTCAGGTTAACGGTTTATTCTTTTTGGGTCGACTTTCTTTTATCAACTTAAAAGCAAACGACCTATTCATCATAGAAATTACTATTTACATGTTAAGTACATTTCTTTAGAAAAGTAAATGCAAACTGAACGAAACTTAAATTACATTAATGCCAATATAACATGTGAACCTTCCGTTATTCGAGTACTTTCTAAATTATTATATAAATATTTAATGAAATCGTGCCGGTTTTACTCGATTTATTACTCTAAAAAACTTGTATTCAACTTTTTTTTAAAGTATTAATTATAAAAAGGATACATTCATCTGATTGAGTTTAAAATCATTTGCGTCTTTGAACTGCAATATCCTTGTAAAGTGCGTTATCAGTCACGCACGTGCCGTTAAGCAATTTAATTGTGTGCATAAGTACATTATTTTGTTTGCATTTAGTACGATGTTGTCATTACAACTTTTATTGGCATTTAAGCTCATCTTTTGCTTTCTTGTACTGCTAGTTTTAGTGTTTGCGTTGATTTACAGATTAGTATAAAGATTAAACTGAACGTTACTGAACTGGAAATTTTAGTCCGTCATAAAAAATGAAGTTCATGGTGTTATCTACATATACATGTCGTGAAAAGCACATAATTCACTGAACACATATTATTTCTATATACCATCAATTTTCAGGATATACATCATGTGTTTACAAAAGCTATAATAAAGTTCCCATATAAAAACATGTGCAAACATATGCTGAATTATCTAAAAATGTTGGAAAATCATGGGTCAACTCATAGTTCAACAACAATTATGTTTACATGGTACACACACGGATCAGGAAGGAATTACACATCTTAAGACTGGAATGCACAAACACACACGTTTTCCATACTGTTTAATACAAGGGCAAATTGACTGGGGAAAAAACTACATTTTTTCACATGTTTTCGGATTTCTTACACGCCATTTCCTGTATGGTTTTAACAACACAATAATATGTTGTTCAGGCGGAGTAATTATAACAACCGTTCAAAAAAGGTTGAAAAACGTAATGTGGTATCGTACACGTGAACTCGAGCTTTATTGCCACCCCTTTACAAGGGACGCTATTGATATAACTAATCGTGTATTATAGTGCTTTTTATTTTTGATATTTGCCAATTTTTCGAAGTTTTAGGCACATAGTCGGAAAACATTCGAAGCGACTGTCATTTACAAAATAAGGCAAACAAAGGCAATTATTAATTCAGACTTAAAAGAGCATATTCGGAACAATAGATTGAATAACTAAAGTCTACCGAAATTATTGTTCAATTACCATCCGCATGTCTATAGTAAGATTGTTAACGACGGTATGCACACTTAACATCGCTTATTATAATAGAAAAATTGACATAATCCGATCTTTGTTGCTTTTGGCTAAATGCACACGTTTTCGTATTTGTAAGTGGAAAACTATCAATTAAACCAAGTTTACATCATGTATGTGCCAAATAAAATAAAGAGCACCGGAAATGCAAACACGAATACACTAAATTTTATGTCGCCTGTCATATTAGCTCATTACATTGGCACACATGTATGAATAGCTGAATCCTGTTATAACGAGTCTGTTTGGTACTGATCTTAATAGTTGTGTGCATTCATTGAATTGAATGTGTTTTAATTACTATATAATGCTTATTTAATAATGCGCGTGTTAGCAATAACATTGTATATCAGTTATATTAGACGTAATGACTTATTAATTCACAATTTACTGCGAACATTAATTCATGTTTTTTCGTCAACAATAACACATTCATAGGTGAGCCGCAGTTGCGAATAATCGTAAAAACCCAACTGTATCATCAAAAGAATCGTATTTCAAAGGGTTTGATTTATTGCCCTCGGAACTCGCAACAACATCTATGATGATGCTGTAAACTTTACTAGAGGGGCCTATGTGAAGATCGTTTTTTTTATTATTGATTACACCCTATGCAATATTTAATTTTCAAGGGTTCATTTACCTACACTTTTGAAAAGAATACAATTTTAAATATATTAGTTATTAAACCATATACTAAAATGGTATCTAAAGAGGATGGTAATGTAGTGAATAAAACATAAAACACATGTGGCACTTTTGTTCTTCGAATGTAATTATAAAGAGGTTAAAACACTGTGGATCCAGGACAGGGCTCTTAAATACCCCCACCAGCATGACAATGGTGAGTCTTGGTCCGGCGTCGCCATATATTTAATGGTTTAAGACATATGTTTGTAATAGTCATTCATATTTTCCCTTATACTTTGCATTGCCTTTTTTGTTTATTTACGCCTGGGTCGTATCGATGTACTTCGGTACCGACTAATGTGAATAGAGTTATTGTGCAAAAGACCTGCTTCCCAGCTCTGTACACATCTTAAAAGTTCAAAGACACTTGAACAAGATCACTAGACAGAAATTTAAGAATTATTCACTAAAAAATCGTATTTTCTTTTTAACTAATCGACCGACATTAATCCATGGAATGGATGTCACAAGTGTGTTTGTATCTGTATGCGTCACTTTCAACACTTAACCACATGTGATAGTAGTTCGTACGATGCATAACATTTCAATTATTTTTAATCTTTATTTCGAAAGTTAATTTTCAAAGGGCCTATCATATTTACTAACCTAAAATGTCTATGTATAAACGTAATCATATGCAATCTTATGTATTACTATATTTGAGCAGTAACAACTTAATTCATGCTATGTTTAGTAAGCATTTATTCAAGTGTTTAGCTGGTATTTATCGAACTTAAAGAGAAATATCTTTGAACATCTGCAACCATACTTGTTTGAAAATTGACAATTTAAGTCATTGCAAAACTTAATACGAGTGTTATTTTTTCAACAGGTCAAAACTCGTTGTTTAAAACTCAAAATATGCACAATAGCTGTACATTGAACAATCTGGAACCCCTGGGTAAGCTCGGGGGGGGAGTAGAGTCCGGGGGGCAAATTTATGGAACTGCTACCTGTGCTTAGAACAAGCCATGCTACAACACGAGTACATACATTTCAAAAGAAGTATAGACTGTATGCAGTTTTTTTGTTTTTCCATGTATTCTTTCATACTGGTTACACAAATCGTTTATTGTTTGCAATATTGCACTTTTACGAGGTAGTGCAAACGTTCTGATAGGACGAAACGCTGAAAGATATATGCCATTTGTCTCTCATCATTTGCACTGATCAAACTATTAATAATGGCAATTGTTCTTTCTAAAGGTAGGGGATAGTGATATGTTCGTTTCGAGATTAAAGTATCAACACATAAATTCTCCTCTAGAGTCAGAGATGCACTTAAACGAAAGGCCACTAGAGGTTCATGATACATTTACGACGGATACCAATTTACGTATGGAGTTATCTATCTGATCGTGGTATTAACGTCTCACTGTTAATATCTTTCCTCAGGAAATATTATCATGTTATTTTTATTACTTTTATGGTCACTTCATGGTGATTTGGGGCCTTTAAGGTTTAAAAAAAATACTTTATCAACCAAACTATGGAATATAATTTCCGGAATACAATATAGTCAGTGTTTAGACGATTCGCATAAAATGTCTCAGTATATTTTCGAGTGTATTTAAAAAAGGGACTGGTTTAATGCCGTGGTGCATCACAAAAATGCAATATGATATGACTTTGATGAGGATATGTTATTGTAATGTAATACAGATAAATAACAAATCAAATGTTGACTCTAATTCGTGTATACCATACCATTATAATATGACACACACTCTTCTTATTAGCATTTATAAGTTGGTGCAAAAATTAAAAACATAAAAGTGTACATAGATTATTAAGACGCAATATGTATTGATATGTTGACGTGTTGAAGTTAACGTTGGTAAAAATTGTATAACATGTCATGAAATGTCCATTTTAAAAACCCATGCAATTTCATTTTCAATAATTAAGTTATCAGAAATCTAATTCTGTAGCATTATGAACTTGAACAATACATCATGTTTACTAGCTGATAATGTTTAAGACAATATATTGCTTACAACAATCTGACCGAAATAGCAACAAATGTATAATATTCGCTTTTGCTATATAATAGGAAAACAAGGTAATGCGCTTGAAGAATAGCTTTTTATATTTGCATTATATTAATACATGAATATTCCTGATAATAGAATCACCCTTTTAAACGTTTTGAAGGCTACATTTTTTAGATACAGAGGACACACTGTTGTTATTTATGTTTATGATTTACAAACAATTTGTTATGAACTGGTTAATGGGAAATACCAAGCATGTGTTGACGATGTGTTTATTTTAAAGACAAAAGTACAAAGAAGTGTATGTTGAAAAAACATATACTAAATGCCGATAAGTCAGGTATATTTCTTTTAGTACAACGACAATCACAGTTGGTTTCTATATGTGATTCTAAACGTTTTTATGTGCCTGTGTTGAACCAAAAATATAATGATACTCGCTCTAGAATAACCCGTTATTTATGCAAGTATCGTCACAGATTAGCCCGTAAATCCGCAAATGCTTATCAGATAAGCCGTCTTTCGTTTAAGGGAAGTCTTATTAAAACGAAAATCCAGTGTAAGCGGAACATTCTGTCCCAGATGAGCCTGTATGGACGGACATAAATTAAGCACGGTTTTCCAAGAGACCGGTCCGTATAGTTTAAGCGTGTTGCTTCAGTTCTGTTCATCATCGGATAATGCTTTGTGGAAAGGAAATATAAAGCACTGAACTGCTTAATGGACATATAATTGGAACAAAAACAAGTTTAATATGTTGAGGAGTGGTAGAAAGTAAAATGGAAAAGCCATTAGGGATGCGTAAACGAGTATCTCTTATGTATACACGTTCTATGCAGGTACTTTTAACATCTATAGTCCACGAAGTGAACGCCATCATTTTGGATACTCAGGACTACCTGTGAGTTTTAATCTTGATAAAGAATATCAAATTATCGTAAAATGTAGCTTTGCAAAATTTGAAAGAAAGTGTATAGCAACAGTAATTGTTTAGTTATGGTGTTATTTCTTATTTATAATCACACTCAGAGAGTCAAACCATGTCCTATATTTATTCTAAGTTGCAAAATTCTGCGGGGAAGTATCAAGTATGCAAATATTGAAATTCATGACTGTAGGCGTGTAGTCACAGTTGGAAAGTGTACAGAAAACGTAACCTGCTAAAGTAAGACTTTTGGATAACAGCATCGCAGTGTGGAAATCTGTCTTCGTGGTGTTAAAGTAAAATTAGGTGCTCATTGGTCTAATAAAGTCTATTTGAACAGTTGAGTGTCCGATCGTTCTGATTGAATATCTTTGATTATGTTTTCTACTTTTCCGTATTAATACAAAGTAAAGATTGTCATATGCATAATGTTACGACCAGAGCATTATACGTGTTCATCTCACGTGATATGGGAACAGGGATTTTGCAATTCACAACGTCAATTGTTTATTTTGTTTCTAGTGTAATGCTTTTGTTCTAGTAAGGGTAGATGGACTTTTTTGGAAAGATTCATATTCAATAAAAATCAATTAAATGTGAATATAATAGAATGTGAATCACCAGCGAAAGCGTTAATAAAATCCTTTACCACTTTGAAACAATGAGCCAGTACACACGAAACATAGCGCAACACACTAAATGACGCAATAAACTGGTTTAACCGACTAAAAAACTGCATTATATCTTTAATTTGTGTTTAAGAGTAGACGCTATTTTATACTGAGGGTTTACAATCCAATGAAAAAACTGTCGCTTCATCCAATATAATATTTTTCGTTGCAATATTATTACATAATTTATATATAAATAAGCATTAATATGTAAGCTATTTATAAACGGCTGAACACAATCTAGAGAATTGCGGTCCATCTACAAGCGTAGTGTATATCATTTCGTAACGTACTGGCATACGGTTCACAGGTTTACCTACACAAATGATACCGCTGTACGATTTAAACCTTTTAATAATCAACATCATGTGTTTATAATAAGCCTAAATACCCGATGCATTAACAAGCAACGGGAGTGCATAACACCACAACAGTGAGCATTATATGCAGTCTATGTAATAATACATTCGCCGTTTTCGCAAGCAGGGAGGTACTGCAATAACTATGATATAGTTTGAAGTTGTGATATAGCGAAATCTATACCATACCTGTTCGTTAATATCAAAAAGTAAAATGTACCCAAATAGTTCTAGTGGGCGTATTACTGATCAAAGTAAAAGAGAGACCAATTTTAATACGAAAAATATTTACGTCTTAGTTATGTTTAATCATAAAGTTTCGCTGAAAAAAATCGTTGATATGGTTAATAACTTTCATATATTTAAAGTAACAACGCATTCATATGAAATATGTATTATACCAACTTAAAATAATTAAATGATAAATATAAAAAAACTTAAACATTATATATTCGTCGATCATTTAAACTAAACAAAGTCCGTATCGACTTTATTTTAAATATAGTACAATTATAATAAATTTAAAGAAAATTATACGTGTTTACTGTAACAGTTACAAACAATAAAAATAAATGTAAACTTCCAAATACATTCGAATGCTTCAAGCACTCCCAAATCAATATACTCGTAAATGTGAATGTGCAGACTACTATATGGGGTCACTTAAATCAATCAACACATAAATACATTTATAAATTGTATCAATATTGTTGTTTGTTTAAATGTGATTATTGTTCAAATTAACAAGTTGTCGAAACCCTTTATATATATATAGGTGTTTGAATTACATTGTTAGATTGGCACTCGCATTATCGTGAAATGTAAGATAGACGAAACGCATGCATCAATGCAACATAACACAACGATTTCATAGTTACAAGCATTCATCGAATGATGTTCACCTAACTATGTGTTGCCATAGACAGCTATACGTCAAGCTAAGGATTTTAACGCTATGTGAATAATACCATAAGGATAAAAGGTTTATGAGTCATGCGTTTTTAACATCTCGACAACTAAGACACTGTCAATAAGTGTTGACTTTCTACTGTTATGTTGATACTGATACTGGTATTTTGCACTACGTTAGACATTTAATGTTAAATAATAGAAGGATACACACCTTAACAGCTTATGTGTTATAGATCTGAAATTAGCTCGTTGTTTATTCCCTGAACTATACACGCTACTTTGAGCTTTTAAACACAGCATTCGAATTTATTAACAATCCATTATTACAGGCGCCTTGAAATGCAGTTTAAAAAAATCGGCTTATACGGTATGAGATGACAACACAGTTTTACTCCTGCATATAAATAAATGAAAATGATACGATGGTTACTCCTTTTCCTCAAAACAGCATATACATATAGTATTATGTGTAATGCAATGTTAAGTTATTATACTCAAAAATTGTGTAATTATATGGTAATAAAGATACTGCATGAGATTGCTTATTGGTTCCATTGTAACCATATTATGTATATGTTGATGGAATAATTCTGTGTTGGCACATACCCGTTGCATTTCACATCAATTTACCTAATGTGCATGCTGTTCTTATAATGCCAACAAGAAGATATAGGTAGCCGTGTTATTTTGTATTGTCATCACAATTCACGTTTTAAATCGTTCGATGCTCGTTAAAACCAACTTTGTCATTTGTCAACTAGGTACATATATACAAAGGTAATATGCGAGCCTTCCAGCTTTCGAAATAAGCAACACGCGTTTCTCGTGTAATTTTTAGAGATGTCTTTCTGAAAACTTACATTTGGGAGCATTGTACTGTCTCCAAACAATTACGAAGATGACAGTGTGGCAGTGAGTTTCAATCAGTGACCAGGAAACAAACACATTAACATTATGACTATCAATATAGAACACCTTTTACACAGTAGAAAAACAGTTACATTGTAATTAAATAATAAGCAATGTCTTCCGAAAACATGCTCATAAAAATTAAGCAAACATCAATTCTCTTTTATTATGTTTTTTGAGTTCTATGTTGATTTATTTGCGTATACAACAATTGAATTCTCGACTAGGTAGGCTTCCCATGAAGATAATCCAAGCCACATTTGAATTATGTCTGAATAAACCTCTTGTGTCTGGCTCAAAACAATATAAGAAGGCTGCGGGAATTTGTTTATACAATACACTGACTTGTTTTATTGCAACCCTGAGACTGGCCATTGTCTAGATGTAACAAAAATATTAGCCGCCGCATATTCAAGATCAAACTTGTGTACGAAACGAGTGTACAGATGGTAAACACTTTTAGTGGGACGCGCGACGCGCAACGTATAACGAAACCGATGCTTGTAGGTGGCATAAAACAGCATGTTTTACGTAAATATATACATTTTAATACAAAACGATACGATTGATATTATACACTTAAACGGATAAACGTTTTGGAATAAAACTGCTGTCTGATTATATGGAGGAGGAGTATATGCAACGGCTGTTTCCGGTACTGCTCAATCACGACACAGACGGTGTTCATAAGTTACGGAATACCGTAAGTGCTATCGTGGCTACACATTAAAATCCAGAGGGCGACAATGTGATAATCCGATAGTACGATTGCGAAAATGCGAAAGAACGATGGCGACAATGCGCTAGTTCGATGGCGACAATGCGCTAGTACGATGGCGAAAATGCGAAAGAACGATGGCGACAATGCGATAGTTCGATGGCAACAATGCGACAACGCGATAGTACGATGACGACAATGCGACAGTGCGACAATAGGATGGCGACAGTGCTATAGTACAATGCGATAGTCATATCGTACTGTCGCAATCGTATCATTGCAATGTCACCATCGAACTTTCGCGTTATCGTATGGTCGCCATCTTACTATCGCACTGTCGCAATCGTATTGTCGCACTGTCGTCATCGTATTATCGCATTGTCGCCATCGTACTATCGCACTTTCGCCATCGTAATGTCGCACTGTCGTCATCGTTTTATTGTATTAATCGGATTTGTCTCATTGTCGCCATCGTACAATCGCACTGTCGTCATTGTATTGAAGCACTGTCGTCATCGTATAATCGCATTGTCGCACTGTCGCTTTCGTACTATAGCATTATTGCAATCGTATTGTCGCACTGTCTTCAACGTATTATCGCATTGTCGCCATCGTACTATCGCGTTATCGTAATGTCGTCATCGTATTATTGAATTGTCGCCATTGTACTATCGCACTGTCGCCATCGTACTATCGCGTTATCGTACTGTCGTCATCGTATTATCTCACTGTCGTCATCGTACTGTCGCATTGTCGCAATCGTAATATCGCACTATCGCATTGTAGCCCACTAGATTTTCATGTGTAACCACGATGGAACTATCGGTATTCCATATTATTCCGTAATAAGTTTATACATATGTCTACATTCCTGTTCTTTTTAACTATACGGTATCAACGTAAAGTAAATCAAATATTTCCTGAATCACATTACCATGACCAGAAGAATACCATATGGAACTTACATCTACTGATATACTCGGGCTAATGATATGCATGCTACACGCATTCATCTTTATGGATGTTTGATATTTAACTCACAGCTAATACTTATTTGCATAATTTAACGATTTGAATAAAATCAGCTTCTATCTTTGTGACTTATATGAATATTTGTATTTAATAAAAACGCGTTCGTTTGCCCCCATCTATAATATTTATAAAAGCAGGTAATATTTTTTCATGTCATTATTCAAAGATTTATATTTAAAAGCGTCAGGTGTCATATAGGTTTTGCTTTCTCTCAAAACCATATATATACCATGTTATTAATAACCCGACGATGCACCAGACCAATTTCTTATTAATATGTAATCTGTGCAAGTCCATGTCATAGAACCAATACGGATAATGAAATTACTTGTCTGAATGGGAATCAAATTCACGGTGAGGTGCTGAATTAAAAGGATTATCTGAACTGAAAATTGCAAGTTTTAGTTAAACTTTGATCGAGATAAGTTTATATTACACTGCAAAGCATAACGCATTTTTTAAAGCGGGTATATACGATTTTGTCAAATATTTATTAATTTATATAAACTGTGTAAACAACTTATTATATATTTATTTCAATATAAATTAAAATAAAAGTTAAGAAGAACATATGTCGAAAAATGCGAAATAAGCCAGATATTTAATTCTGAAATTGAAAACGGCTGTACAGCCGAATTCGCCAGCATGTATACCATACATGTACGATGTGCATCTAAACTTAGTTTAACGGTTTATTTGAATTCCTGCAACGATATCTATTCATACGACACACGAACACTATCTCCGATACTAATACAAAGACGAATGCTTCGGTTATTGTAGGAAAATATGTACGTCACTATCGGCTCGGGGCGCTAATTTGTCTTTGCTGCATTTTATGAAATTAGGCTTTAATGTATAATTTTTCTTGCCTATTTTGTGTTATCGTAACATATTTTATCAATATATTACGATGAAACACATATAAAAAATCGTATATACCCGCTTTAAGTAACTTTTATAAATGAGTTCATATTAAATGTTTAAATAGTGTTGACTTTATATTCGTTTTGATTTTCTTGTTAAGGACCCGTTTAGTTAAATAGTTTAACTGTAAGTTATAAGTTTATACGGTTCATTACTTATAATTATTTTACTTAATCTTTTCTTTGTGTTGAAACCATTTCATGTTTACCAGGTTCATTTCGTACATATTTCTGTTTGTATGGGCAAATTTTTTTTTCTCGAGAAATAAAAGCGTTGGTACATTATGCATTTTATTTTCATTCAAAGATAACGCATAATACGACGATCCTCGCTAAAATTAAACCGTAATATCAGCTTAATAGAACTAAATAAGTGAAAAGAATCGTTTTTGCATCTCGTAAGCTAATTTCATGCAGTCATTTTTATGTAGTCGATCAAATACAATTGAATACGTATTGCAAAGGTGAGAGTATTCATAGTGTCGCCACTCATTTTCTCAAACAAAGTAAGTTTTACTATCAAAGAAAACATAATTTGGAGCAATTAAAGTTAGTAATAATTTAACTACGAACTTTCCAATACAGCTGTTAACATGCTAGAGCAAATTTATTAGGGTATATTTAATTAATGTCTGTTCAGTACGAGATCATTTCTATTTCAGTTTAATTTGCAAGGGGTACATATTGTACAACGCCGTATATTTGTAACATGTTATTATGGTATACATGATATGGAACCATATTTAATGCGACAAATGAGATAAATACATGTACATCATATAGAAAATACAATTTAAATACAACCTTGATTGGTGATATTACCTACACAAGAATTCCAAATGTATAAATATTCAATAAATTATCATGTTTTTAAAATAGGACATACATAATTTTTCTTACAGAGGAATTTGTAAGTACAGTAATTCGATTGTACTTATCAGTTTATCGGACATTCATGTAAATGACTGAAATATTGTAATGATTTCAACACTCAATAATCGTGACATAGCATAAACTTCGAATTCGATTATCTAAAATACTATTCAAATGTTAAACCAATAGCATTTAAAATAATTTATCTTAATAAAAAATAAATACTTTCATTCTTGCAATACCAAAAGACGTATTTAAAAAAAATACTTTTAAATAAATACGTTGTGTAACATTTCAATGTGGCGAAACGAAACTGGCATGCTATTGTCTTAATTAAAACATAAATAGGTCATGAAAAAGGTAAATTAAAAACTGCATTACAAGACATAAAAAACAGTGTACCCAAAATGTATTAACGAGGTTAAGTTAACGGGAAAAAATTTAACATTGCTGTCAAAACATTTTACTTAAACCTAAGCAACTCTTTGGACTAAGCAGTGTGCTAATCAGGTATACTTTAGGACAAGTAGTCCGTTAATTTCTTGTTAGTATTATCTAGCCATTTGCATTCTCGTTTTCAAGATATTTAATAAACAACAACTATATGGCTAAACGATACTAACACATATCTCAGGAAGGTATTGACATTCATTAGAAAATACCTGAACTTGTTAATTGTAAGCTAAAATGTTACGAGATCATTATTATTTGTGTCAAAGTGATACATGTGTACATGCTTAATTGATATAAATTACAGAAATGCTTTGCCGCGTTTAAATTATAGCAATAAGCTGCTTACTGTCTCACACAAGCGAAATTGTTTTCAGTTAACGTCAGTAAGCAACACCGCCATTACAATCGGAGAATTTGAAATGACAAGTTTGACCTTAAATACATACATGTATAGGTCAGTGTTATTGACACATTTATTGTAAAATTAAAAGAGTTAATGCACGATTGTGTATGTTTTTCTTAAGCATAGTAATGGCATATATATTAAACAAAGTGATAAATTAACTAGCTAATCTTGGACGATACTTGAGCGCGAATGAGTACCGGTATTTCAATAATTTGGTGTTTATTTTTACAAAAACGTGAATTATTTTTAAACACTTACAAATTAAAACAACGTGTGCCCCTAGTTTTAACGCATCTACACCAACTGATTAACTATATCATTCAAACAACGCAAGTATGAGAAAAATGTGTTTGTCAGACAAACAATATTTAAGACGTTATGTTGTTTCACTATATTTTTTTTGTTTTGATTCTTTTGACATGATGTATTCATTACGAGCCAAGCTGTAATGAGACTTAAAGTGCTTAAATGCGGTCTTCCTGTTTTGCTCATCGGTTAATAATGTTATCTTATAAATATCTAAAATTTATTGCATTCAATAGTAATACGTTTTAGTTTCAGGCAATTTACAGAAAAGGAATGATAATAGGAATAAGTTACGATGTGCGTAAAATTCCCTGCTTTTTATTGAGTCGCCAAAGTCGCTGACGTAGGTTTCAATCTAATTTATTTTTCTCTGTAGTGTTGTTTGTATTGTCCTGTATTCAGTGTTTATATGCGATGTTTTCATTGTTGCGAAGTTCGTATTTTTCTCTTATTTATTCTTATCTTAGAGAGAGAGAACATAGAGTAAATAATTAAGGCCATAGCCGCATTCTGATTCTATCAAAATCAATTATAGAAACAAATTAGAATGTGTGATGTCGACGGTTGTTAACTTGTGAAATCAATATGAATGCAATTAACTATTGTCAAAGTGACATAATAGGATATTTCGTGTAGGATATTTCCTTTAGCCTTTACGTTATAATCCTTTCATGCGCTTTAGCATGTTGTTAGAATGTGTATAAACACGTAATGTATCGTGAATCCATGTTGTTAATTTCAATATAATGTTTAATCCGGACATGTAGGTTTGTTGATAAAACCCTGAACTGTTACTTAGAACATGGCCCGGATGACGTTATAAGATTCTTTAAAATGAAATTCATATTAACTTAAATAATAAGCTTGCGATAAGATTATCAATACGTACATATTCACGGTTATGAGAGACTTTAGACGAGTAGTATATGCATGCAATGTTCTCCGTGGATGGCACATAATTTAAAGGGATCTTTTCACGGTTTGGTAAATTGACAAAATTTAAAAAAGTTGTTTCAGATTCGCAAATTCTCTTTTAAGTTATGATATTTGTGAGGAAACAGTATTACTGAACATTTACCATAGTCCAATACAGCCATTATATGTATCTTTTGACGATTTGAAAACCTAAAAATTATAAAGCGTTGCAACGCGAAACGATTGAATAATTTGGAGAGTTCTGTTGTTGTCGTCTAAATTTACGAAACTACGAAGATTGCTTATATAAGGTACAAATACCTACACTGTGTATACCCGGCGGAATAGCCGAGAGGGCTAATGCGTTTTTACTTCAGACTAACTCCAGGACTCCGGGGGTCACTGGTTCGAGCCCTGGTACCGGCTACTTTTTTTTCTTTTTTTTAATTTAATTCTTGATTTTTAACTGGAGCTTTTTAGAATCCAATATTTACATTTATCAATATAAAGCATTTAATGACAAACTTCAAAATATGCCAAAATCTGTAAAAAGACCCCTTTAAGGTTCAAACTCGCAGCATCAGATTTCATCAAAAGAAACGTATGGAGTAATACAGTAAGTAAGTAAAGTTAGTAAATAGTTTATTATAGTGACATGTGCATTTCGTATGGTATAAACAATAATATATACATATAAAAAAGCACCCGGCCCATTGAACCTATAATACATTTCGTTTAACATGTTTCGCTGCCACAACGCTTGGTAATGCGCAAAAATGTGTTGATTGATCGTGCAGTGTATGCGGTTAGTCTGAAAATCAATTCAAAGCACAACTCTTTTGAACGGTTACCGCGTATGTAATAGACGCAGTGTAAAAACGGTTAGAATCAGTGTATAAACAATCAATAGGTAAACACATGTTGCATATTATGAATGTTTGTTGGTAACCTGTTTTTATCTTTCACTAGTCTGAAACAATATTATCCAAATGATTGGGAATGTGGTAAAATACATGCAAACAAATCATATAAATTCAATATTGTGATATATAATAGGATATAATACACGTTGTTATTAGGATCGCTGTGTGAGTTAAGTAAACTCAACTCAAGTACATAAGAATGTGTGACTTCGCAGACCCATTACTCACTTATATTATTTTCATCAACAATTTCTCTCAAAATAATTGTTAACACATTTAATCGAAACTAATTGCTTCCAATTTACAATTGTAGTGCTTGTTGTGTTTACAGTGATTTAAAAGAATTGCATACAACTCCCCGGTATGATCAGGCGCATTATATAAAAATGAACTGTAGTGTTGGAAATATGAAAAGTGTGTGTGATTTTCATATTTTATGCGATAACCATGATATGATAAGCTATGTAACGGACATTGCCCATATTAAAGAAATTATGCACAACATTTACCTTGCATTTCTGTGTTGTTTGTTGTGTATGTTCGTATTCCCAGCATAAAGAGCTTTATATATTTATATAACTAATTAAGACCTCTGAAGAGTAAATTCAGTGTCTCTCAACATCGGCATTATGCATTATTTTAAAGGTCCCCCAAATATGGAAGATTATTATTTCCGAGATTGTAGTACAAAACATTATTCCGGTGCAGACGGAAATCCATTAACATGTGGTACTACTAGGGGCATATTACATCTAAGACGGATACAAATTTACATACAGATCAATCTCCTAGTTTGTGGTTATCTCCGCCGTCTGTCCGCCCGTCCGTTCGTCATGGCCACTATATCCTATTACACTATTATAGTGTTTACTCTAGAATGGTAGAGGGGCATGGCGCATGACTTAAAAAGGGCATTTCGAACGGCGATTCTCTTACAACGGGCACATTGGGTGTTTAAACTTTTAAAAAATTTTAATCACAGCTTAAAACTTAGATTTATACGTTTTAAATGTTATTTTTGTGGAAATTACACGCGAACTGTATTCTTAAAATACACAGCTATTGTGTTGACATGTGCATTTTTACTATTATACTATTATATTTTTTGGAAAACATTCAAATCGAATGCAAAACACGAAAATGTAACTGATCATGGCAGCTATAAACTGAAATTAAACTTTCCAGTTGTTTATGACTAGCGTGCATCGGATTTGCGCAATGACGTCACATTCATGCTCTCGTTGTTTCCGAATGAAAAGGTTAAATGAACCAGGGATGTATACAAACACACGTGTTTGTATATGTCCCTGAATAAACTAAATAACATGTGTTTCATAATGCCTTTAATAAATGCCACTTTTTAACTATAAATCTTGTCTGTATTCATTAATTAATGATACTTTGAACAAAGAAAGTTTCAAACAGCGTGAAATATCCGCGTGTTCCTCGTGACAATGAGAGTCAAACGAACGGCGGTACATGTATATGCAGGTTTGCCACTCATGGACCAGGTTGTCATTAAAAAACAAAAAATGCTATACATGTAAATAAAAGTTCTTTAAAATCGGCGAGGACTTGACTTGTAATATACACAGTCACAGTATTAAAAACTCGGCTAATCACTAAGTAATACCAATCTTTACCGTTACGGTCCTTGTGTCTTACGAATATTCTGATATTAACAAAAGATGTCGGATCATTTTAGTTTGAATAACAATAGGTAACGTCGTTTATTTAGGTAAATTTTATTTGTACCTCATGTAAGTGAGCGAAAAAAACAGTCATACGCGACGACTGGATAAAAAAATTTGCTGGTTTATTTCAGATAAATAGTATGCGCCAGAAGTTTGGGTCGTCGTTGTTTGTCATTTAGAAACCTGACTATCATTAATTCGTGTACACAAAACCCACGCCGTTTTCATAAGAACAAACTCATTTTTCTGATTGGTTTCCATTGAAAATGCCGCTTAGCCAATCAAAATGACGAATGCATCACAAAAAAATGCCTGGCGGAGTTAAAATGTCGTATTTGGATCTTATACCAACTCGCGCAATTAACTCCTACGGGATGATTATTGATTTTTACAGCACCTTTTGGGTAATAGGCCCTCTTTTATTGCGTCATACGCAGTCATGCATTAATATGCGCGTCGTGGGGACACCGAGATAACACGATTGCAAAGCAGATAAGATTTGATACATATGGATCTAGATAAAAGGGCACGTGTCCCTAATTTGCTTTGAAAGGGGCAGTGTGGCGCTCCGAAAAAAGGGGCATGGCGTGGCGCCACGCTGATTAGGCCTGGATAAAACACTATATTGGCACCAGAACCTTGACACTTAAACACATGGTAGCTATGAGCATATGTGCGACAATGCACTATTTGGAATTTTGATCTGACCCCTGGGTCAAAAGTTATGGAGGTTGGGATGGGGCCGGGTCAGAGATTTTCACTTATATTGTTAGGTAATTTTACATTAACGTCTTCATTTCTACACCGATTTACTTCAAATTGATACTGAACATCTCCTATGACAATTCGGTCAATCTCAACTATGCATGGCCCCATTACAAACCCTGGGACACCCCGCTCCACATAGACCACGCCCACCCAAAATTTTGTTTTAACACGGTCTATTTCGACCATCCATGTCCACATAACCCAATCCAGGGCCCCGCCCACATAGGCCACACCCACCCACAATTGCCTTTTACTATAACCTTTTCATTTCTACACCGTTTCACTTCTTATTGATACTGAACTTCTCTTATGACAATACGGTCAATCTCAACTATGCTTGGCCCCATTACCAGCCCTGGGGCGCCCCGCCAACATTGACCACGCCCACCCAAATTTTGTTTTAACATAACTTCATTTATTCTCCAATTTACTTCAGATTAATACTGATTATCCCTTATGACAACACGGTCTATATCGACCATCCATGTCCACATAACCTATCCCGGGGCCCCACCAACATAGGCCTTGACCACCCAAAATAGCCGTTTAATGTTACATCTATGCGGCGTGGGGATACGCGTCGTCCTCTTCCACGCAACTTCTAGTTTTAGATGTTGCTACCGCATGCATATTGATTTTTAAAGATTTTTCAACCCGTACATTATGTTATCCATACGAATGATTTATTTTCAATACGAGTTGGTTCATAATTTCATACAAAAAGTGTGCACAAATCTTAACAATTGTAATAAAAATATACTATTTCAGCGTGTTATATCTCATATCATTCAGCATCGTTGAAATACACTATATAGCGTCCAGTACAGTAAATTCTTTTTATATATTTACATGACGTATTTTGAGCTTGCCACCTTGGAACAGTCATGCGATATGTTTATAAATCATATCACATTACAACTACAACTATTTTCATAAGAGATATGAGAATCACTTTTAATTAAGTCATGATTAATTTCTAAAGGCCTTTTCTTTGAAATGACAATGTTACAACACGGATACATCAATTACAACATCGATATAAAATGTATGCATTCCATGTTTTTTTTCGTACTGGTTACAATAATTCTCGTTTATTGTTTGCAATGTTGTACTTTAAGGAAGGGAATGTAAAAGTATGAATCCTGTCTGATAGGAAGAAACGCTGGAAGATATATGACATTTGTCTCTCATCATTTGCACTGATAAAACTATTCATAATGGCAACTGTTCTTTTCTTAAGGTAGGAGATAGTGATATGTTTGTCTCGAGATGAAAGAATCAACACGTAAATACACCACTAGAGACTGACACTTAAACGAAGGGCCGCTTAAGGCTTATGATAAATTTAAGACGGATACCAATTTGCGTATTTAATTATTTAAAAAAATCAATATGAAAATATCAATATACATTATGTACGTTGAACAGAAACTGGCCTCTGACTTTTTAACTCATAGATATGTAATTTTGAGATGTAATAAAGATTAAAACAAAACAGTGTAAAAAGATTGTAAAGTATGTAATTAGCTTGGTGTGTGTCAAACAGAAAGTGTTTGTATGTAAGTTTGCAATAATATGTTGCAGTTAACGCTCGTACAAATTGTATAACAAGTGATCACGTATTTGCATATGCATAACATTGAATGTTAAATTTCTTACGCTCTCGTGAAAATATTCATTTATTTTAACAATGAAATGAATCTCAATACTTAAGTTAACGGAAATCTAATACATCATGTGCTCGAACAATGCATCGTGTTTACATGTTGATAATGTTTAAGACAAGAAATTGTTTAAAACAATCTGCACGAAATAGCAATATATTTATAATATTCGCTATTGCTATATTATTGGAAAACTAGATAATGCTTTGAAAAGGTACGCCTAATAATTGCATTATATTCATTCCTTAATATGCCAAACAATCCCATCACCTTTTCAAACGTTTTCGCTGGATATAATTTTTAGATTCAGAGGGCACACTATCGTTGCGGTTGTCTATGATTAACAAACAATTTGTTACAAACTGGTTAAGGGGAAATACCAAGAATGTGTTTTCGATGTGATTATTTTAAGACAAAAGTACAAAGTAGTGTATGTTGAAAAAACATATACTTAATGCCGATATGTCAGGTATATTTCTTTTAGTACAACGACAATCACAGATGGTTTCTATATGTGATTCTAAACGTTTTTATGTGCATGTGTTGAACCAAAAATATAATGATACTCGCTCTAGAATAACCCGTTATTTATGCAAGTTACGTCACAGATTAGCCCGTAAATCCGCAAATGCTTATAAGATACGCCGTCTTTCGTTTAAGGGAAGTCTTTTTAAAACGAAAATCCAGTGTAAGCGGAACGTTCTGTCCCAGATGAGCCTGTATGGACGGACATAAATTAAGCACGGTTTTCCAAGAGACCGGTCCGTATAGTTTAAGCGTGTTGCTTCGGTTCTGTTAATCATCGGATAATGCTTTGTGTAAAGGAAATATAAAGCACTGAACTGCTTAATGGACATATAATTGGAACAAAAACAAGTTTAATATGTTGAGGAGTGGTAGAAAGTAAAATAGAAAAGCCATTAGGAATGCGTAAACGAGTATCTCTTATGTATACACGTTCTATGCAGGTACTTTTAACATCTATAGTCCACGAAGTGAACGCCATCATTTTGAATACTCAGGACTACCTGTGAGTTTTAATCTTGATAAAGAATATCAAATTATCGTAAAATGTAGCTTTGCAAAATTTGAAAAAAAAAGTGTATAGGAACAGTAATTGTTTAGTTATGGTGTTATTTCTTATTTATAATCACACTCAGAGAGTCAAACCATGTCCTATAATTATTCAATTAAGTTGAAATAAAGTTTCAAAATTCTGCGGGGAAGTATCAAGTATGCAAATAATAAAATTCATAACTGTAGGCGTGTAGTATATTTCATAGTCGGAAAGTGTACAGAAAACGTAACCTGCTAAAGTAAGACTTTTGGATAACAACATCGCAGTGTGGAAATCTGTCTTCGTGGTGTTAAAGTAAAATTAGGTGCTCATTAGTCTAATAAAGTTTATATGAACAGTTGAGTGTCCGATCGTTCTGATTGAATATCTTTGATTATGTTCTCTACTTTTCCGTATTAATACAAAGTAAAGATTGTCATATGCATAATGTTACGACCAGAGCATTATACGTGTTAATCTCACGTGATATGGGAACAGGGATTTTTCAATCCACAACGTGATTTGTTTATTTTGTTTCTAGTTTAAAGCTTTTGTTCTAGTAAGGGTAGATTGACTTTTTTGGTTAGATTCATATTCAATAAAAAATCAATTAAATGTGAATATAATAGAATGTGAATCACCAGCGGAAGCGTTAATAAAATCCTTTACCACTTTGAAACAATGAGCAAGTACTCACAAAACATAGCGCAACAAACTAAATGATGCAATAAACTGGTTTAACCGACTAAAAAACTGCATTATATCTTTAATTTGTGTTTAAGTGTAGACGCTATTTAATACTGAGGGTTTACAATCCAATGAAATAACTGTCGTTTCATCCAATATAATATTTTTCGTTGCAATATTACATAATTTATATATAAATAAGCATTAATATGTTAGCTTTTTATAAACGGCTAAACACAATCTAGAGAATTGCGGTCCATCTACAAGCGTAGTGAATACCATCTCGCAACGTACTGGCATACGGTTCACAGGTTTACCTACACAAATGATACCGTTGTACGATTTAAACCTTTAAATAATCAACATCATGTGTTTATAATAAGCCTAAATACCCGATGCATTAACAAGCAACGGGAGTGCATAACACCACAACAGTGAGCATTATATGCAGTCTATGTAATAAATGCATTCGCCGTTTTCGCAAGTAGTGAGGTACTGCAATAACTATGATATAGTTTGAAGTTGTGATATAGTGAAATATATACCTGTTCGTTAATATCAAAAAGTAAAATGTACCCAAATAGTTCTAGTGGGCGTATTTCTGATCAAAGTAAAAGAGAGACCAATTTTAATACGAAACATATTTACGTCTTAGTTATGTTTAATCATATAGTTTCGCTGAAAAAAATCGTTGATATGGTTAATGACTTCCATATATTTTAAGTAACAACGCATTCATATGAAATATGTATTATACCAACTAAAAGTAATTTAATGATGAATAAAAAACTTAAACATTATATATTGCATCGATCATTTAAACTAAACACTGTCCGTATCGACTTTTTTTTTAAATATAGTACAATTATAATAAATTTAAAGGAAATTATACGTGTTTACAGTAACAGTTACAAACAATAAAAATAAATGTAAACTTCCAAATACATTCGAATACTTCAAGCACTCCCAAATCAATATACTAGTGTTTGAATTACATTGTTATTAATTTACGTATGCGATGAATATCATCATGTAGTTAAAAACGAAACTCGGTACATAAACTATACGTGTTCTGAACGTAAAAAGAGTGGCACTCGCATTATCGTAAAATGTAAGATAGACGAAACGCATGCATTGTTGCAACAGAACACAACGATTTCATAGTTACAAGCATTCGTCGAAAGATGTTCACCTAATTATGTGTTGCCATAGACAGCTATACGGTAAGCGAAGGATTTTAACGCTATGTGAATAATACCATAAGGATAAAAGGTTTGTGAGTCATGCGTTCTTAACATCTCGACAGCTAAGACACTGTCAATAAGTGTTGACTTTCTACTGTTATGTTGATACTGATACTGGTATTTTGCACTACGTTAGACATTTAATGGTAAATAATAGAAGGATAAATACCTTAACAGCTTATGTGTTATAGATCTGAAATTTGCTCGTTGTTTATTCCCTGAACTATACACGATACTTTGAGCTTTTAAACACAGCATTCGAATTTATTAACGATCCATTATTACAGGCGCTTTGAAATATAGTTTTAAATATTGGCTTATACGGTATGAGAGGACAACACAGTTTTACTCCTGCATATTAATAAATGAAAATGATAAGATGGTTACTACTTCTCCTCAAAACAGCATATAAACATGATAGTATTATGTGTAATACACTGTTAAGTTATTATACTAAAAAAGTATGTGATTAATTATATGGTATTAAAGATACTGCATAATATTGCATATTGGTACCATTGTAACCATATGATGTATATGTTGATGGAATAATTCTGTGTTGGCACTTACCTAATGTGCATGCTGCTCTTATAATGCCAACAAGAAAATATAGGTAGCCGTGTTATTTTGTATTGTCATCACAATTCACGTTTTGAATCGTTAGGTGCTCGGCAAAACCACATTTGTCTTACATCAGCAAGGTACATATATACAAAGGTAATATGCGAGCCTTCCAGCTTTCGAAAATAGCAACACGCGTTTCTCCTGTAATTTTTAGCGATGTCTTTCTGAAAACTTACATTTGGGAGCATTGTACTGTCTCCAAACAATTACGAAGATGACAGTGTGGCAGTGAATTTCAATGAGTGACAAGGAAACAAACACATTAACATTATGACAATCAATATAGGACACCTTGTAAACAGTAGAAAAACAGTTACAATGTAATTAAATAATAAGCAATGTCTTCCGGATACATGCTCATAAAAATTAAGCAAACATCAATTCTCTTTTTTATTAGGTTTGTCAAGTTCTCTGTTGAGTCATTTGCGTATACAACAATTGAATTCTCGATTAGGTAGGCTTCCCATGAAACCACATTTGAATGACGTCAGAATGAACCTCTTGTGTCTGGCTCAAAATAACATAAGAATGCTACGTGCATTTGTTCATACAATACACCGACTATATCAATTGAGTGGTAATGCCTCTAACAGATAATACCCTGACTTGTTTTATTGCAACCCTGAGACTGACCATTGTCTAGATGTAACAACACTATAGGCCGCCGCATAATCAAGATCAAACTTGTGTACGAAACGAGTGTACAGATGGTACACACTTTTAGTGCGACGCGCAACGCATACCGAAACCGATGCTTGTAGGTGGCATAAAACAGCATGTTTCACGCAAACATTTACATGTATATACACAACGATACGATTAATATTATACACTTAAACGGATAAACGTTTTGGAATACAACTGCTGTCTGATTTTATGGAGGAGGAGTATATGCAACGGCTGTTTCCGGTACTGCTCAATCACGACACGGACGGTGTTCATAAGTTACGGAATACCGTAAGTGCTTTCGTGGCTACACATTAAAATCCAGAGGGCGACAATGTGATAATCCGATAGTACGATGGCGAAAATGCGAAAGAACGATGGCGACAATGCGATAGTTCGATGGCGACAATGCGCTAGTTCGATGGCGACAATACGAAAACGCGATAGTACGATGACGACAATGCGACAGTGCGACAATAGGATGGCGACAGTGCTATAGTACAATGCGATAGTCATATCGTACTGTCGCAATCGTATCATTGCAATGTCACCATCGAACTTTCGCGTTATCGTATGGTCGCCATCTTACTATCGCACTGTCGCAATCGTATTGTCGCACTGTCGTCATCGTATAATCGCATTGTCGCCATCGTACTATCGCACTTTCGCCATCGTTATGTCGCACTGTCGTCATCGTTTTATTGTACTATCGGATTTGTCTCATTGTCGCCATCGTACAATCGCACTGTCGTCATTGTATTGAAGCACTGTCGTCATCGTATAATCGCATTGTACTATAGCATTGTTGCAATCGTATTGTCGCACTGTCTTCCACGTATTATCGCATTGTCGCCATCGTACTATCGCGTTATCGTAATGTCGTCATCGTATTATTGAATTGTCGCCATTGTACTATCGCACTGTCGCCATCGCACTATCGCGTTATCGTACTGTCGTCATCGTATTATCTCACTGTCGTCATCGTACTGTCGCATTGTCGCAATCGTAATATCGCACTATCGCATTGTAGCCCACTAGATTTTAATGTGTAACCACGATGGAACTATCGGTATTCCATATTATTCCGTAATAAGTTTATACATATGTCTACATTCCTGTTCTTTTTAACTATACGGTATCAACGTAAAGTAAATCAAATATTTCCTGAATCACATTACCATGACCAGAAGAATACCATATGGAACTTACATCTACTGATATACTCGGGCTAATGATATGCATGCTACACGCATTCATCTATTTGGATGTTTGATATTTAACTCACAGCTAATACTTATTTGCATAATTTAACGATTTGAATTAAATCAGCTTCTATCTTTGTGACTTATATGAATATTTGTATTTAATAAAAACGCGTTCGTTTGCCCCCATCTATAATATTTATAAAAGCAGGTAATATTTTTTCATGTCATTATTCAAAGATTTATATTTAAAAGCGTCAGGTGTCATATAGGTCAGGCGTCATTTTGCTTTCTCTCAAAACCATCTATATACCATGTTATTAATAACCCGACGATGCACCAGACCAATTTCTTATTAATATGTAATCTGTGCAAGTCCATGTCATAGAACCAATACAGATAATGAAATGACTTGTCTGAATGGGAATCAAATTCACGGTGAGGTGCTGAATTAAAAGGATTATCTGAACTGGAAATTGCAAGTTTTAGTTAAACTTTGATCGAGATAAGTTTATATTACACTGCAAAGCATAACGCATTTTTTAAGTAACTTTTATAAATGAGTTCATAATAAATGTTTAAATAGTGTTGACTTTATATTCGTTTTGATTTTCTTGTTAAGGACCCGTTTAGTTAAATAGTTTAACTGTAAGTTATAAGTTTATACGGTTCATTACTTATAATTATTTTACTTCATCTTTTCTTTGTGTTGAAACCATTTCATGTTTACCAGGTTCATTTCGTACATATTTCTGTTTGTATGGGCAATTTTTTTTTTTCTCGAGAAATAAAAGCGTTGGTACATTATGCATTTTATTTTCATTCAAAAATAACGCATAATACGACGATCCTCGCTTAAATTAAACCGTAATATCAGCTTAATAGAACTAAATAAGTGAAAAGAATCGTTTTTGCATCTCGTAAGCCAATTTCATGCAGTCATTTTTATGTAGTCGATCAAATACAATTGAATACGTATTGCAAAGGTGAGAGTATTCATAGTGTCGCCACTCATTTTCTCAAACAAAGTAAGTTTTACTATCAAAGAAAACATAATTTGGAGCAATTAAAGTTAGTAATAATTTAACTACGAACTTTCCAATACAGCTGTTAACATGCTAGAGCAATTTTATTAGGGTATATTTAATTAATGTCTGTTCAGTACGAGATCATTTCTATTTCAGTTTAATTTGCAAGGGGTACATATTGTACAACGCCGTATATCTGTAACATGTTATTATGGTATACATGATATGGAACCATATTTAATGCGACAAATGAGATAAATACATGTACATCATATAGAAAATACAATTTAAATACAACCTTGATTGGCGATATTACCTACACAAGAATTCCAATTGTATAAATAATCAATAAATTATCATGTTTTTAAAATAGGACATACATAATTTTTCTTACAGAGGAATTTGTTAGTACAGTAATTCGATTGTACTTATCAGTTTATCGGACATTCATGTAAATGACTGAAATATTGTAATGATAATTTCAACACTCAATAATCGTGACATAGCATAAACTTCGAATTCGATTATCTAAAATACTATTCAAATGTTAAACCAATAGCATTTAAAATAATTTATCTTAATAAAAAATAAATAAACTTATCAGGTTCATATTAAATTTACATCCTAGGTCTCACATTGGTAAAGAACATTTTACTAGACTTAACTGGTTGCCTATTGAAAGTCGAGTAAACCAGATCACACTTTGTCATGTTTTTAAAATAAGCTCTAAGTTGGCTCCGCTATATATGGAAGATAATTTTACTCCAGTCAGTAATATTCACAATAAGAATACTAGGTTCAGAGTTAGAACACAGTCAGACTCTCCTAATACTGATCTAAACATGCATGATTGCAATAGGTTTGCCATTCCAAGGGTCAAGGGTTCTGGCAAAAAGTCATTTGCTTTCAATGGGTGTACTCTCTGGAACTCTCTTCCTCAGCATATCAGAGATGCCAAAAGTATTCCATCTTTTAAACACAGTGTTAGGGAGCATTTTTTAAGCCAGATAGATTTTTAATGTGCATCTCTTTAAGATTTTTTACTGTTGATTTAACTTGAATGTCAATATAGATAGATTTATTGTGTCTTATCTAGTTGCTGTATGATTATTCTTTAGCTTGGCAAATAATTTTATGTTAATTTTTAAACACTTAAATTGTGATAACTTCTTAATAATTGTCTAGTCTAGGACTTATCAGAATATATTCTATGCATTTAGGTTAGTGTAACTTAAATATGTTACATGTCTTTCATTATTATTCACTGTGATATTACTATATACTGTGATATAAAACGTTGTCTCCTATGTCATACAATATTATAACTAAAGGACCACAATGGAAATAAGGGTTTAATTGCAAACCCTTTATTGTGCAATCCTTAACGTATAATGTTGATTGACATGGCTTTGTTTATACATGCAGGTTGTTTTTTATTACTTATTGTGTGTATATAACATGCTGCCATGTAAATCTATGCATTTTATGTTGAAATAAATCTATCTATACTTTCATTCTTGCAATACCAAAAGACGTATTTAAAAAATACTTTTAAATAAATACGTTGTGTAACATTTCAATGTGGCGAAACGAAACTGGCATGCTATTGTCTTAATTAAAACATAAATAGGTCATGAAAAAGTTAAATTAAAAACTGCATTACAAGACATAAAAAACAGTGTACCCAAAATGTATTAACGAGGTTAAGTTAACGGGAAAAAATTTAACATTGCTGTCAAAACATTTTACTTGAACCTAAGCAACTCTTTGGACTAAGCAGTGGGCTAATCAGGTATACTTTAGGACAAGTAGTCCGTTAATTTCTTGTAAGTTTTATCTAGCCATTTGCATTCTCGTTTTCAAGATATTTAATAAGCAACAACTATATGGCTAAACGATACTAACACATATCTCAGGAAGGTATTGGCATTCATTACAAAATACCTGAACTTGTTAATTGTAAGCTTAAATGTTGCGAGATCATTATTATCTGTGTCAAAGTGATACATGTGTACATGCTTAATTGATATAAATTACAGAAATGTTTTGCCGCGTTCAAATTATAGCAATAAGCTGCGTACTGTCTCACACAAGCGAAATTGTTTTCAGCTTTAAAATGTCAATATTTGGCAATCCGTTAACGTCAGTTAGCAACACCGCCATTACAATCGGAGAATTTGAAATGACAAGTTTGACCTTAAATACATACATGTTTAGGTCAGTGTTTTTGACACATTTATTGTAAAATTAAAAGAGTTAATGCACGATTGTGTATGTTTTTCTTAAGCATAGTAATGGCATATATATTAAACAAAGTGATAAATTAACTAGCTAATCTTGGACGATACTTGAGCGCTAATGAGTACCGGTATTTCAATAAATTGGTGTTTATTTTTACAAAAACGTGAATTATTTTAAAACACTTACACATAAAAACAACGTGTGTCCCTAGTTTACACGCATCTACACCAACTGATTAACTATATCATTCAAACAACGCAAGTATGAGAAAAATGTGTTTGTCAGACAAACAATATTTAAGACGTTATGTTGTTTCACTATATTTATTTTGTTTTGATTCTTTTGACATGATGTATTCATTACGAGCCAATCTGTAATGAGACGTAAAGTGCTTAAATGCGGTCTACCTATTTGCTCATCGGTTAATAATGTTATCATACAAATATCAAAAATGTATTGGATTCAATAGTAATACGTTTTAGTTTCAGGCAATTTACAGAAAAGGAATGATAATAGGAATAAGTTACGATGTGCGTAAAATTCCCTGCTTTTTATTGAGTCGCAAAAGTCGCTGACGTAGGTTTCAATCAAATTTATTTTTCTCTGTAGTGTTGTTTGTATTGTCCTGTATTCAGTGTTTATATGCGTCGTTTTCATTGTTGCGAAGTTCGTATTTTTCTCTTATTTATTCTTATCTAAAGGCAGAGACAACATAGCGTAAATAATTAAGGCCATAGCCGCATTCAGATTCTATCAAAATCCATTATAGAAACAAATTAGAATGTGTGATGTCGACGGTTATTAACTTGTGAAATCAATATGAATGCAATTAACTATTGTCAATGTGACATAATAGGATATTTCGTGTAGGATATTTCCTTTAGCCTCTACGTTATAATCCTTTCATGCGCTTGAGCATGTAGTTAGAATGTGTATAAACACGTAATGTATCGTGAAGCCATGTTGTTAATTTCAATATAATGTTGAATCCGGACAGAACATGGCCCGGATGACGTTATAAGATTCTTTAAAATGAAATTCATATTAACGAGGCATTAGTGTAAAGAATCAAACTTAAATAATAAGCTTGCGATTAGATTATCAATACGTATATATTCACGGTTAAGAGAGACTTTAGACGAGTAGTATATGCATGCAATGTTCTCCGTGGATGGCACATCGTTTAAGGTTCAAACTCGCACCATCAGATTTCATCAAAAGAAACGTTTGGAGTAATACATTTCGTTTAACATGTTTCGCTGCCACAACGCTCGGTAATGCGCAAAAATGTGTTGATTGATCGTGCAGTGTATGCGGCTAGTCTGAAAATTAATTAAAAGCACAACACTTTTGAACGGTTACCGCGTATGTAATAGACGCAGTGTAAAAACGGTAAGAATCAGTGTATAAACAATCAATAGGTAAACACATGTTGCATATTATGTATGTTTGTTGGTAACCTGTTTTTATCTTTCACTAGTCTGAAACAATACTATCCAAATGATTGGGGATGTGGTAAAATAAATGCAAACAAATAATATAAATTCAATATTCTGATATATAATCGGATATAATACACGTTGTTATTAGGATCGCTGTGTAAGCTAAGTAAACTCAACTCAAGCACATAAGAATGTGTGACTTCGCAGACCCATTACACACTGATATTATTTTCATCAACAATTTCTCACAAAATAATTGTTAACACATTTAATCGAAACTAAATGCTTCCAATTTACAATTGTAGTGCTTGTTGTATTTACAATGATTTGAAAGAATTAAATACATCTCCCCGGTATGAGCAGGCGCATTATTTAAAAATGAAATGTAGTGTTGGAAATATGAAAAGTGTGTGTAATTTTCATATTTTACGCGATAACCATGATAAGCTATGTAATGAACATTTCCCATATTAAAGAAATTATGCACAACATTTACCTTGCATTTCTGTGTTGTTTGTTGTGTAGTATGTTCGTATTTCCAGCATAAAGAGCTATATATATATATATATATATATATATATATATATATATATATATATATATATATACATTGTCTACTAATTAAGACCTCTGAAGAGTAAATTCAGTGAATCTCAACATCGGCATTATGCATTATTTCAAAGGTCCCCCAAAAATGGATGATTATTATTTCCGAGATTGTAGTACAAAACATTATTCAAGTACAGACGGAAATCCATTAAAATGTGATACTACTAGGGGCAAATTACATCTAAGACGGATACAAATTAATATACAGATCAATCTCCTAGTATGTGGTTATCTCCGCCGTCTGTCCGTCCGTCCGTTCGTCATGGCCACTATATCCTCCTACACTATTATAGTGTTTAATCTAGAAGGGTAGAGGGGCATGGCGCATGACTTAAAAAGGGCATTACGCACGGCGATTCTCTTACAAAGGGCACATTGGGTGTTTCAACTTTTTGAAACTTTTAATCACAGCTTAAAACTTGGCTTTATACATTTTAAATGTTATTTTCGTGAAAAATTCACGCGAACTGTATTCTTAAAATACACAGCTATTGTGTTGACATGTGCATTTATATTATTATATGTTTGGAAAACATTCAAATCGAATGCAAAACACGAAAATGTAACTGATCATGGCAGCTCTAAACTGAAATTAAATTTAATTCCAGATTTTTATGACTAGCGTGCATCGGATTTGCGCAATGACGTCACATTTATGCTCTCGTTGTTTCCGAATGAAAAGGTTAAATAAACCAGGGATGTATACAAACACACGTTTTCGTATACGTCCCTGAATAAACTAAATAACATGTGTTTCGTAATGCCTTTAATAAATGCCACTTTTTTAACTATAAATCTTGTCTTTATTCATTAATTAATGATACATTAAACACAGAAAATTTCAAACAGCGTGAACTTCGGCTAATCATTAAGTAATACAAATCTTTTCCGTCACGGCACTTGTGTTTTACGAATATTCTGATATTAACAAAAGATGTCGGATCATTTTAGTTTTAATAACAATACGTAACGTCGTTCATTTAGGTAAATTTTATTTGTACCTCATGTAAGTGAGCGAAAAAAAACAGTCATACGCGACGACTGAATAACAACTATTGCTGGTTTATTTCAGATAAATAGTATGCGCCAGAAGTTTGGGTCGTCGTTGTTTGTCATTTAGAAACCTGACTATCATTAATTCGTGGACACAAAACCCACGCCGTTTTCATAAGAACATACTCATTTTTCGGATTGGTTTCCATTGAAAATGCCGCTTAGCCAATCAAAATGACGTATGCATCACACAAAAATGCCTGGCGGAGTTAAATTGTCGTATTTGGATCTTATACCAACTCGCGAAATTAACCGCTACGGGATAATTATTGATTTTTACAGCACCTTTTGAGTAATAGGCCCTCTTTTATTGCGTAATACGCAGCCATGCATTAATATGCGCGTCTTGGGGACACCGAGATAACACGATTGCAAAAGCAGATAAGACTTGATACATATGGATCTAGATAAAAGGGCGCGTGGCCCTAATTGGCTTTGAAAGGGGCAGTGTTTCGCTCCGAAAAAAGCGGCATGGCGGGGCGCCACGCTGATTAGGCCTGGATAAAACACTATATTAGCACTAGAACCTTGACACTTAAACACATGGTAGCTATAAGCATATGTGCGATAGTGCACTATTTGGAATTTTTATCTGACCCCTGGGTCAAAAGTTATGGGGGTTGGGGTTGCGATGGGGCCGGGTCAGAGATTTTCACTTATATTTTTAGGTAATTTTACATTAACGTCTTCATCTCTACACCGATTTACTTCAAATTGATACTGAACATCGCTAATGACAATTCGGTCAATCTCAACTATGCATGGCCCCATTACAAACCCTGTAACGCCCCGGTCCACATAGACCACGCCCACCAAAAATTGAGTTTTAACATCACTTATTCATTTATTCACCAACTGAATTTAAATTAATACTGAACATCTCTTATGAAAAAACGGTCTATTTCGACCATCCATGTCCACATTACCCACTCCAGGGCCCCGCCCACATAGGCCACACCCACCCACAATTGCCTTTTACTATAACGTTTTCATTTCTACACCGTTTCACTTCTTATTGATACTGAACTTCTCTCATGACAATACGGTCAATCTCAACTATGCATGGCCCCATTACCAGCCCTGGGGGGCCCCGCCAACATTGACCACGCCCACCCAAATTTTGTTTTAACATAACTTCATTTATTCACCAATTGACTTCAGATTAATACTGAATATCCCTTATGACAACACGGTCTATATCGACCATCCATGTCCACATTACCCATCCCGGGGCCACACCAACATAGGCCTTGCCCACCCAAAATTGCCTTTTAATATAACATCTATGCGGCGTGGGGATACGCGTCGTCCTCTACCGCGCAACTTCTAGTTTTAGATGTTGCTACCGCATACATATTGATTTTTAAAGATTTTCAACCCGTACATTAGGTTGTCTATACGAATGATTTATTTTCACTACTAGTTGCTTCATAACTTCATACAAAAAGTGTGCACAAATCTAAACAATTGTTATAAAAAAATACTATTTCAGCGTGTTATATCTCATATCATTCAGCATCGTTGAAATACACTATATATTCCAGTACAGTAAAGTCTTTTTATATATTTACATGACGTAATTTGAGCTTGCCACCTTGGAACAGTAATGCGATATGTTTATAAATCATATCACATGACAAATACAACTATTTTCATAAGAGATGTGAGAATCACTTTTAATTAAGTCATGATTAATTTCTAAAGGCCTTTTTCTTTGAAGTGGCAATGTTACAACACGGATACATCAATTACAAATTGATATAAAATGTATGCATTCCATGTTTTCTTTCATACTGGTTACACCAATTCTCGTTTATTGTTTGGAATGTTGTACTTTAAGGAAGGGAATGAAAACGTATGAATCCTGTCTGATAGGAAGAAACGCTAGAAGATATATGACATTTGTCTCAACATTTGCACTGATAAAACTATTAATAATGGCAACTGTTCTTTTCTTAAGGTAGGGGATAGTGATATGTTTGTCTCGAGATGAAAGAATCAACACATAAATACACCACTAGACACTGACACTTAAACGAAGGACTGTTAAAGGCTTATGATACATTTAAGACGGACACCAATTTGCGTATTTAATTATTTAAAAAAATCGATATGAAAACATTGATATACATTATGTACGTTGAACAGAAACTGGCCTCTGACTTTTTGACTCATAGATATGTAATTTTCAGATGTAAAAAAGATTAAAACAAAATAGTGTAAAAAGATTGTTAAGTATGTAATGAGCTTGGTGTGTGTCAAACAGAAAGTGTTTGTATGTATGTTTGCAATAATATGTTGCAGTTAACGCTCGTACAAATTGTATAACACGTGATCACGTATTTGCATATACATAACATTGATTGTTAAATTTCTTCTGCTCTCATGAACATTCATTTATTTTAACAATGCAATGAATCTCAATACTTAAGTTAACGGAAATCTAATACATTATGTGCTCGAACAATGCGTCGTGTTTACAAGTTGATAATGTTTAAGACAAGAAATTGTTTAAAACAATCTGCACGAAATAGCAATATATTTATAATATTCGCTTTTGCTATATTATTGAAAAACTAAATAATGCTTTGAAAAGGTACGCCTAATAATTGAATTATATTCATTCATAAATATGCCTAACAATCCCATCACCTTTTCAAACGTTTTCGCTGGATATAATTTTTAGATTTCGAGGGCACACTATCGTTGCGGTTGTCTATGATTTACAAACAATTTGTTACAAACTGGTTAAGGGGAAATACCAAGAATGTGTTTTCGATGTGCATATTTTAAGACAAAAGTACAAAGACGTGTATTTTGAAAAACCATATACTCAATGCAGATATGTCAGGTATATTTCTTTTAGTACAACGACAATCACAGTTGGCACGGAGTGTATATTGACAGGAGATGAATCGAGTATTTGACCCTTACTGTAGTAAATTCAATCTTATGCAAAAACTATTCATCCGATTTTATTGGTTTATACGTTATCTTGTTGCTTATTAATTCCTCTTTCAAAAAAATTTAACTTTTAGTATATTCCCGTTGTTATTAATGGATTTATAGCGAGTTAACCACAAGAAATACACATTTTATGTTTTACCACCGCGCGTTTTAACGTGTTGTGGCTATCGATCTTTTACGATTAGCGTACAGCGAAGCGCCGAGGTTATACATTTTGATGTACCCACTCACGTCTTTTGTTAAATTATAGTTTCATTTCTCGGCCGATTTTGACAAATTATATATCATTTGAAAGCTTACGTTACGTAGTAAACAGATATATCAATATATAATAAGTTTTTCTTCTGATTTCGACAGCCCGGCGAGTTATAACTTTAACTTTTGCAAATATCATACCGTTTTGGAGTTTTAGAATCTAGATTTACGGTTGACATGTTCGTACTTAATACCAATTTGTAGCGTTTATATTTGGAGTTCAGTTTTAAAAATTACATCTTGCTTAGGAGAATAGAATTCTGTATACGATAGAAAAAAAAATTGTTTAAAAACGAAAGTAATTAAGGAATGAAGGCGGGAAAATGTAGCGCGCGTTCCTAACGCACTGAACTGATGCTACGGTCTTGGCGATTATGCTTTTGTTTAGAAACCGGCCATTGAATTTCTTTTGCCATCTTATTATATTTTTTATGGAATATATTGTAGTATTTTGTTCACGAAACATATCAATAAAGCTTATTATAAATGAATCTTAATAAATTAACGATTTCAGCTCTTGTTTATAACACAGAAAGGGTGTAAAATTTATGATGAAACAGCGTATATAGCGGACCCTCTCGATATTATTCGGCTTTGCATGCATACTTGAAATAAAATGGGTGTCAAAAACATTCATCGTTTGCTGTTTATTATCAACAAGGTAATTATGTATAATTATTTGAAATGTTATTTACTTTAAATTATCAATTTATTACAGATTCTTAAAAATCACGGTCCGTGTTACGCGGGTCATTTCGTATTTTGACATCAGGGCATCATGTCCAACTATTGAAAATCAGATTTTTTTTCACCGGGACGATGACGGCTTGGATTTAGACAGGCAGACAGATAGTTTATTCAGACTTAAACAACAGTACATCGTCTTCAACTCAAATATATAAATTATTTTTAGACGAATTGTTAGGTGATTACACATATAGCAGTGATGATTCTGAGAATGTTGCCATGTTTCTTATCCGTGTAATCTAGAGTCCATGGTTTGAGCATTTTTATCGCGGTGTTCAAAAAAGATATCTCAATAATCTTGTTTATTGATAGATCTGTGGTTTTATTGCCCCTGTGTTCAGCACAAACCAATTATCTCGTTATGATCAGAAACTGTGCCGACCAATACTAAATAACACTATGGTGTCATACGCCACAGCAGGGACCTATACTTGTATATTGGTCCCTAACCACAGGTGGCAATGTCTGGTCAGATTACACTTTTTATGATACCTCCATGTCTTATCGTGGTATTAGTGGTCATTTCTTGGAGTAATGTAACGCCAAATACTCAATTTTGCGTTTATAAGATATGTAGCGTATTGAAAACATTTATAGTCATCTGCCCATACAGATTGCCATAAACTTAATACTGTATAGATGTCAGCCAGCTAAATTACAATAATTATAAGTGCTTAATACCTATACATGTACATTTTAAACATTTAAAAAATCTAATACTTAACATTTAACGTATTTAGCGGGTACCGGTAAAAAAAACTCCGTCATTTCGTAGTCCTATAAAGAGTGTATGGTAGTGTACGGAACAACATCATTAAAAACAGCATTCTCATTTGACCACAACGGGGTTAAATAATCTTTCCGAAAAATACAAATAATACAGAGTTTTAATTTAGAATTCTATATATTTATAACTCTGTTAACTTATAAAGATATTTCAATATACATGCATAGACAGTTGACCGTGATTTTCAAGAATCTTTAAATAATTTTAATTAATTGATAATTTATGGTTAATAACCTTTCATATAATTTTACATAATTACCTTTTTGATAATAAACAACAAACGATGAATGTTTTGACACCCATTATATTTGAAGTATGCAAAGCCGAAAAATATCAAGAGGGTCCGCTATACATTTGTATACGCTGTTTCATCAAAAAATTAAAACCCTTTCTGTGTTATAATCAAGAGCTGAAATCGTAAATTTATTAAGCTTCATTAATACTTAGCTTTATGGATATGTCTCTAGAACAAAATATTTCAATATATTCCATAAAAAATATAATAATCGTGGCAAAGGAAATTCAATGGCCGGTATCTAAACAAAAGCATAAGCGCCATCAGTTCGGTTCGTTAAGACCGCGCGCTGCTTATTTCCGCCTTCATTCCTTACTTGCTTTCATTTTTAAACCAATTTTTTTTCTATCATATACAGAATTCTATTCTCCTAAGCAAGATGTTATTTTTAAAACTGAACTCCAAATATAAACGCTACAAATCGGTATAAAGCACGAACATGTCAACCGTAAATCTAGATTCTAAAACTCCAAAACGGTATGATATTTGCAAAAGTTAAAGTTATAACTCGCCGAGCTGCCAAAATCAGAAGAAAAACTTAATATATATTTATATATCTGAAAACTACATTACGAAAGCTTTCTAATGATATATAATTTGTCAAAATCGGCCTAGAAATGAAACTATAATTTAACAAAATACGTGAGTGGGTACATCAAATGTATAACATCGGCGCTTCGATAAAAGATCGACAGATACGACACGGTCAGGTGACTTAGACACAACAAGATATTTGGCGTAACGGTCCCGTTTCATATCCGTGTAATCTAGAGTCCGTGCAGTTGGTTTCTACATGTGATTCTAAACGTTTTTATGTGCATGTGTTGAACCTAAAATATAATGATACTCGCTCTAGAATAACCCGTTATTTATGCAAGTATCGTCACAGATTAGCCCGTATATCCGCAAATGCTTATCAGATAAGCCGTCTTTCGTTTAAGGGAAGTCTTATTAAAACGAAAATCCAGTGTAAGCGGAACGTTCTGTCCCAGATTAGCCTGTATGGACGGACATAAATTAAGCACGGTTTTCCAAGAGACCGGCCCGTACAGTTTAAGCGTGTTGCTTCGGTTCTGTTAATCATCGGAGAATGCTTTGTGGAAAGAAAATATAAAGCACTGAACTGCTTAATGGACATCTAATTGGAACAAAAACAAGTTTAATATGTTGAGGAGTGGTAAAAAGTAAAATGGAAAAGCCATTAGGGATGCGTAAACGAGTATCTCTTATGTATACACGTTCTATGCAGGTACTTTTAACCCTTATAGTCCACGAAGTGAACGCCATCATTTTGGATACTCAGGACTACCTGTGAGTTTTAATCTTGATAAAGAATATCAAATTATCGTAAAATGTAGCTTTGCAAAATTTGAAAAAAAGTGTATAGGAACAGTAATTGTTTAGTTATGGTGTTATTTCTTATTTATAATCACACTCAGAGAGTCAAACCATGACCTATATTTATTCTAAGTTGCAAAATTCTGCGGGGAAGTATCAAGTATGCAAATATTGAAATTCATAACTGTAGGCGTGTTGTCACAGTTGGAAAGTGTACAGAAAACGTAACCTGCTAAGGTAAGACTTTGGATAACAGCATCGCAGTGTGGAAATCTGTCTTCGTGGTGTTAAAGTAAAATTAGGTGCTCATTAGTCTAATAAAGTTTATATGAACAGTTGAGTGTCCGATCGTTCTGATTGAATATCATTGATTATGTTCTCTACTTTTCCGTATTAATACAAAGTAAGGAGTGTCATGTACATAATGTTACGACCAGAGCAGTATACGTGTTAATCTCACTTGATATGGGAACAGGGATTTTGCAATCCACAAAGTGATTTGTTTATTTTGTTTCTAGTTTAATGCTTTTGTTCTAGTAAGGGTAGATGGACTTTTTTGGTTAGATTCATTTTCAATAAAAAATCAATTAAATGTGAATATAATATAATGTGAATCACCAGCGGAAGCGTTAATAAAATCCTTTACCACTTTGAAACAATGAGCAAGTACACACAAAACATAGCGCAACACACTAAATGATGCAATAAACCGGTTTAACCGACTAAAAAATTGCATTATATCTTTAATTTGTGTCTAAGTCTAGACGCTATTTAATACTGAGGGTTTAAAATCCAATTAAATAACTGTCGTTTCATCCAATATAATATTTTTCGTTGCAATATTATTACATAATTTATATAAATAAGCATTAATATGTTAGCTATTTATAAACGGCTAAACATAATCTAGAGAATTGCGGTCCATCTACAAGCGTAGTGTATATCATTTCGTAACGTACTGGTATACGGTTCACAGGTTTACCTACACAAATGATACGATTTAACTCTTTTAATAATCAACACCATGTGTTTATAATAAGCCTAAATACCCGATGCATTAACAAGCAACGGGAGTGCATAACACCACAACAGTGAGCATTATATGCAGTCTATGTAATAAATACATTCGCCGTTTTCGCAAGTAGTGAGGTACTGCAATAACTATGATATAGTTTGAAGTTGTGATATAGCAAAATCTATACCTGTTCGTTAATATCAATAAGTAAAATGTACCCAAATAGTTCTAGTGGGCGTATAACTGATCAAAGTAAAAGAGAGACCAATTTTAATACGAAACATATTTACGACTTAGTTATGTTTAATCATAAAGTTTCGCTGAAAAAAAATCGTTGATATGGTTAATAACTTCCATATATTTAAAGTAAAAACGCATTCATATGAAATATGTATTATACCAACTTAAAGTAATTAAATGATAAATAAAAAAACTTAAACATTATATATTTCATTGATCATTTAAACTAAACACTGTCCGTATCGACTTTATTTTAAATATTTTACAATTATAATAAATTTAAAGGAAATTATACGTGTTTACAGTAACAGTTACAAACAATAAAAATAAATGTAAACTTTCAAGTACATTCGAATGCTTCAAACACTCCCAAATCAATATAAATGTGAATGTACAAACTACTTTATGGGGTCACTTTAATCAATCAACACATATATCCATTTATAAATTTTATCAATATTGTTGTTTGTTTTAATGGGATTGTAATTGTTCAAATTAACAAGTTGGCGAAACCCTCAAATATATACAAACTGTTTGAATCACAATGTAGTTCATTTACATGTGCGATGAATAACATCATGCAGTCCAAAACGAAACTCAGTCCATAAACTATTTAAGTTTTTTAAATGTAAAAAGATTGTCAATCGCATTAATGCAACAGAACACAAAGACTCCATAGTTACAAAAATACATCGAAACATTGTACCCCTAATAACGTGTTGCTATAGACAGCGATACAATAAGCTTAGAATTTTAACACAATGTGAATAATACCATTAGGATAAACGGTTAATGAATTATACGTTTTTAATATCTCGACCACTAGGACACTCTCAATATGTGTTGACCTTCTACTAATATGTTGATACTGATACTGTTATTTTGCACTACATAAGAGCCGTTAGATATTTAATGGTAAATAACAGAAGGATACATTACTTAACAGCTTATGTGGTATAGATTTGAAGTTGACTTGTTGTGTATGCCCTGAACTATACACGATACTCTGAGCTTTTAAACACAGTATTCGAATTTATCAACAGTCCTTTATAACAGTGAAATGCAGTTTAAAAATCGGCTTATGAGGTATGAGATTAAACCGAAGTTTTACCCCTGCATATAAATTAATGAACATGATTCGATGCTTACTCCTTCTCCTCAAAACTGCATATGAACATAGTATTGTTTGTAATAAAATGTTAAGTTATTACGCTAAAAAAGTATGTGAATAATTATATGGCAATAAATGTACTGCATAAGATTGCTTGTTGCTCCATTGTATGCATTTTATGTATCTGTTTATGGAATGATTCAATGTTGCCACATACTCGTTTTATTTCACATCGATTTACCTAATGTGCATGCTGTTCTTATAATGCCAACAAGAAGATATAGACAGTCGAGTTAGTTTTTGATTGTCATCACTATCCACGTTTCAAATCGTTCGGCGATCCGAAAAATCAAGTATGTCTTAAGTCAGCAAAGTACATATATTCAAATGTAATATGCGAGCGTTCCTAGCTTTCGAAATAAGCAACACGTGCATCTCCTGCAATTATTAGCGATGTCTTTCTGAATACTAACATTTGGAAGAATTGTACGGTCTCCAAACAATTACAAAGATGAAATTGTGGCAGTGAATTTCAATGAGTGACAATGAAATATACAAATTAACGTTATGACTATCAATATAGAACACCATGCATACAGTAGAAAAACAGTAACAATCGAATAAAATAATCAGCAATGTCTTCAGAATACTTGCTCATGAAAATTAAGCAAACATCATTTCTCTTTTATTAGGTTTGTCAAGTTCTCTGTTGAGTCATTTGCGTATACCACAATTGAATTCTCGATTAGGTAGGCTTCCCATGAAGCCACATTTGAATGACGTCTGAATGAACCTCTTGTGTGTGGCTCAAAATAACATAAGAATGCTACGTGCATTTGTTTATACAATACACCGACCATATCAATTGAGTGGTAATGTCTCTAACATATAATTCACTGACTTGTTTTATTGCAACCCTGAGGCTGGCCATTGTCTAGATGTGACAACAATATAAGCCGCCACCTATTCAAGATCAAACTTGTGTACGTACCGAGTGTACAGATGGGACACACTTTTATTGCGACGCGCAACGCATAACGAAACCGATGCTTGTAGGTGGCATAAAACAGCATGTTTCACGCAAACATATACATGTATATGCAAAACGATACGATTAATATTATACACTTAAACGGATAAACGTTTTGGAATAAAACCGCTGTCTGATTGTATAGAGGAGGAGTATATGCAATGACTGTTTCCGGTACTGCTCAATGACGAAAGGAATGGTGTTCATAAGTTACGGAATACCGTAAGTGCCATCTTGGCTACACATTAAAAGCCAGAGGGCGACAATGCAATAGTGCGATAGAACGATAGCGACGATGCGATAGTACGATGGCGACAATGCGATAGTACGATGGCGACAATACGACAAAGCGATAGTACGATGACGACAATGCGACAGTGCGACAATACGATGACGACAGTACGATAGTACGACGGCGACAATGCGATAGTCATATCGTACTGTCGCCATCGTATCATTGCATTGTCAGCATCGTACTATCGCGTTATCGTTTTGTCGCCATCGTACTATCGTAATGTCGCCATCGTATTGTCTCACTGTCGTCATCATATTATCGCATTGTCGCCATCGTACTATCGAACTATCGCAGTTTCGCCATCATACTATCGAAATTTCGCCATCGTATTGTCGCACTGTCGTCATCGTTTTATCGCACTGTCAGATTGTCGCACTGACGCCATCGTTCTATCGCACTATCGCATTTGTTGCATTGTCGACATCGTACTATCGCACTGTCGTCATCGTATTATCGCACTATCCCATTGTCGCATTGTCGCCTTCGTACTATCACACTGTCGCCATCGCATTGTCGCACTGTCGTCAACATATTATCGCATTTTCGCCATCGTACTATCGCGTTATCGTACTGTCGTCATCGTAGTATCGTATTGTCGCACTGTCGTCATCGTACTATCGCATTGTCGCAATCGTACTATTCGCACAATCGCATCATCGCCCACTGGATTTTAATGTGTAACAACGAAAACACTAACGGTATACCGTATTATTCCGTAATAAGTATAAACATATATCTACATTCCGGTCCTTTTTAACTATTTGGTGTCAACGTAAATTAAATCAAATATTTCCTGAATCGCATAACCATGACCAGAAGAGTATCATATGGAACATACATCTACTGATATAATCGGGATAATGATATGAATGCTACACGCATTCATCAATATGGATGTTTGATATTTAACTCACAGCTAATACGTATTTGCATAATTTAATGATTTGAATAATATCAGCTTCAATGTTTGTGACTTATA
The DNA here is from genome assembly GCF_020536995.1 of Dreissena polymorpha. NCBI lineage: Eukaryota > Metazoa > Mollusca > Bivalvia > Myida > Dreissenidae > Dreissena > Dreissena polymorpha. The sequence goes on along the minus strand of NC_068358.1, from coordinate 140,816,993 downwards.
TAAATACTTGTATTTAATAAAAACACATTCGTTTGTCCTCATCTTTAATATTTAGAAAAAGCAGGTTATATTTGCCATATCATTAATCAAAAATTTATATTTAAAGGCATCAGATGTCATATAAGTCAGGCATCATAATGCTTTCTCTCAAAACCATCTAGACCGTCTATATACCATGTGATTAATAACCCTACAATGCACCAGACCAATTTCTTATTTATCTGTAATCTGTTCAAGTCCCTGTAATAGAACCAATACAGATAATGAAATGACTTGTCTAAATGGGACTCGAATTCACGGTGAGCTGCTGAATTAAAAGGATTTTCTCTTATGTGTTCTTATTAAAAAGCAGATAAATCCTGGCGTAAATATTAAAGACCGTAGCCGCATTCAGATTTTATCAAAATCATTTATAGAAACAAATTAGAATGTGTGATGTCGACGGTTGGAAACTTGTGAAATCAATATGAATGCAATTAACAATTGTCAATGTGACATTATAGGACATTTCGTGTAGGATATTTCCTTTTGTCTTTACGTTATAATCCTTTCATGCGCTTTATCATGTCGTTATAATGTGTCTAAACACGTAATGTGTCGTGAATCTATGTTGTTAATTTCAATATAATGTTGAATCCGGACATGCAGGTTTGTTGATAATACCCTGATCTGTTAAATTAGAACATAGCCCCGGGGGACTTTATAAGATTCTTTAAAATGAAATTCAAGTTAACGAGTTATAAGTGTAAAGAATAAAACTTAAATAATATGCTTGCGATAAGATGATCATTACGTACATATTCACGGTTAAGAGAGAATTAAGACGAGTAGTAAATGCATATAATGTTCTCCGTGGATGGCACATCGTTTAAGGTTCCAACTTGCAGCATCATATTTCATCATAAGAGACGTTCGGTTACGCATTAGGACATTTTCGTTTAACGTATTTCGCTGCCAAAACTCTTTGTTATGTGCAAAAAAGTGCTGATTGATTGTGCAGTGTATGCCTTTAATCCGGAAAACAAATAAAAGCACATCTCATTTTAACGTTTACCGCGTTTGTACTAGACGCAATGTTAGACGGTTATAATCAATGAATGAGCAAATAACGGATAATATTAATATTATTCAATATTATTATTGAAGAAACATTACACACTCATATGATGTACATTTAGAATTTATCTGAAGACAATGGTTGACGCATTTTATTGAAAAATTACTTCCAATTTGTTAGCGCTTGTTGTATTTACATCGATATGAAAGAATTGCAACTCAGCGGTATGATTATGTGCACTGACGGTAAGTGTACTGTAGTGTTGAAAATATAAACAGTGTTTGTAATTTTCATATTTAATGCGATAAAATTATAAGCTTAACATAGGACGTTTCCCATATTTAAGAATTTTTTTTTTTTTAAATTACCTTGCATTTCTTTGTTGTTTGTTTTGTGTTATGTTAATATTCTCATCATAAACTGCTTATTATATATAAGTAAAACTTGTATACACTGTCTGTTAATGCAGACCGCTAGAGAGTATATTTAGTGCTTCTAAACATTGGCTACGATAACAATATGAATTATATCAAAGGTTATTCTATTATGTAAGATTATTTTTCCGTGATTGTAGTAACAACAACATTACTCCGGTACAGACGGAAATCCATTAAAATGTGGTACTACTAGAGGCACAATACATCTAAGACGGATACACATTTACATACAGATCACTCTCCTCGTCAGTTTTGGCATTTAAGTAATGCTTGTAATATTTGGCAAATATATGTTCGTCTAGTCTTGTTTTTCATTCCAATCACGATATTAGTATGGAGCAGTATCTCTTGTAGGATTGTTATAATATTATGAAGGAAGTAGTGTATGACATATGCTTATTTATCGTTAACGACAAATATGCTGACTAGACTATCTAGTTTGTTTAGATGAGATGTAATATTGACGACGTATTGATTTTCCGCAATGAAATGCAGATGTTCAGTATCGTACTATCTTGTCATATTACATTAATAGTATGATCCAACTGTACTTCTAATCGCGTAATCTACTGATCACACTCATGCGCATGTGTAGCCTTACTATCACGCCTTACTTCTGTTACACAGTGACTGGAACTCCTAGCATCAAATGACATGTGTATTGAGCTTGTGATATTAATTGTTTTGACCACTCTGATTTCGACGTTGTTTTCGAATGGAGCATGATAATGTTGTCGCTAAACATAATATGTTTAAAAGTCAAGTCTGTATGTACATCTGAGATTTTATTGTGCACTTTCAGAGAGTGAGTATTGCAAAAGCACCATATAATATATTATGTATTAAAAAGAGGTTTGTGAATTTACAGTTTTGTATATTAAGATACAGTATGTAATTAAGATGATCGTATATCTTGTTCAAATTGTTAAAACGGGAATAACTGCGAAAGCAAAAGACAACAAACTAACTATTTATGATTACAAACACGTCATGGAAACATTTCAAACTGGTTCTATTTTAGATATTTGTATCATAACTTCAAATTAAATATAAACTTACTAAAATAGACGTCCCTTAAATGATATTTCGCAGAACATTTTTCAATATTTTTTAAATGTTTTCTCATTAATTTTACAATTTAACACTTAGTATAATGTCACCTTTTTTATTTTGCAGTTAGTGATCACGTAGATGGATCATTTGAATTTATGAACTCGCAATTACAAAATATGAAATAAAGATAATAAGAGTCATCCAACAAAATGACGCGTACTCAACAGTGCTATGCCATAGAAGTGTTGTTCGCGTTTTTTATTGAAAAAATATTTGGAACTTTGTTAATTATGAAAACATTGACTGACAATTATACAATAGAGCAGTTAAGTTTGGACGCCATGGCAATGCATGTGCTCACATAGTTATTTGCACAAGAAAAAAAAACTTAAAATGCCGGTGGACAATTTTCTTTACAAGTAGGAAAAACTACTAGTACATGTAACTGGATGAAATGCATATGCTATTTCATACAGTATATGTAGTATATAATCCGCATACTGTAATTCAACCCCAAACGCATTCCAGACAATATCATATTAAATAATCGCACACCGTAAATGGCAGATATGTGCATAAAGGTAGAACCTATCTATATATTGATCAATTAGAATCAGAATCATTCGTGTAATATTATTTCATGCCCAACAGAACTATCATAGTCTGAGTACATTATATGGGTCAATGTTAGGTCCATCAAATCAAATTGTAAGACCACAATATGCAATATATTAACTATAGGTACGTTTTATGCGGCGCTATGTCTTGTCAGTAAACATAACATTGTGAGCGTATAACTAGATAGACATTATCTCGGTTATTCACGTGTTGATGTCAATGAAAACATATATTATATAAAATGATATAATTAACTGTTTGGCTAATTAATAACATTATGACACGAATAGGATAATACATTTCGATCGTTTGGAATCATATGTAAAACGTGTCAATTGGCATATATTCGTCTAGAAATTTCATCATAACATATTGAGGTAAACGTGTTGAATTTTGAATGGCGTATCCTAACCATTAAAATGGCCTACACGATATTAATCGAATTAAACGATAATATAAGTGTATACAATTAAACGATACCATTGTATATTAAATATCACACTTGAATCGGTCGTTGCATAATTACAAAAACAGGGCAAACGCGTTGAATTACAAAACGACCCAAACGACTAAACATATCAATTCAAATTGCCTGCTAGGTATAATTCGCAATTAACGACATTATTATTTTAACCCATTTATCCAAGTGCACTCTCCCATCCTTCTAAATTGGATCAATTTATTTCCAAAATTACGGATGTCTAGTATATTTATTTCTATATTTAGAATATTTCTTACAGAAATTTCTTTAAGCAAACAGCGTAGACCCAGATTAGACGCCGCATTATGCTGTTTGCCAAGGCCTTTTTTTAGACGCTAGGCATAAATGGGTTCATAAAATTTACCGATTCAAGGGTTTATTCAAGGTAACACTTGAGTTGGTCATTGCATAATTTAAAAAAACGACGACTGACGGATTCAGGTAACGTAAAGGTTGTTTGATTTGTATGTACATTTAATAGGTGGCAACAGAATCGTGAGTTCTACACTGTGTCGTAGGTTTACATTTTATGAAGTGTTAAAAATTATTACCCATTTAATCGCTAAATACTTAGATGTATTTTTAATGTATGCTATATTTGGTTAAGTATATAGACATTGTAATTAATTTTGATTTATCAACAATTTACACAATCCGCACAATGTAATTGATTGATAATTACAGATTTGTATTATACCTGTCATATTAATAAAATTTATTTTCGAATACTATGCATTTTAGGGTTGGCAATAAATTCGATTACATTGTACATGATAAAATTAATACTGTTTATGATGATGACGATTACTGTCCAGATAACACTCCTGTAAGGGCCTCAGTTGATATCTCAATAAATAGCCATGGATTAAAATTACTTGATTTATGTAAATCTACGTGTTTACGTATTGCTAATGGTAGAGTTGGTAATAGTTGTAAACAAACTTTTTATTCCAATAACGGTACATCTGTAATTGATTATTTGTTGGCAAACGAATACAGTTTTTCTAGTATATCTGATTTTACCGTCCATGATTTTAATGAATTTAGTGATCACGCCCCGTTACATTTTTCATTATTATGTAACAATGTCTCAGCTGAGTACAAGTCTCACACTGATGTCAAGTATAAATGGGACGATGTGTTACGAGGTCAATTTCGCTCAGGTATTATTTCTAGGTTACCTGTATTCAATTCTATTGTACAGCATGTAGATTATTCAAGTAGAACGGCAATCAATGATGTTTTGAATAGATTTACTGAAACCATTCGCAGTGTTGCGGACCCGTTATTTAGTAAAACATACGTTTATAACACTAACCCTAGTTTTAATGTAAATAGCTGTATTAAGAATGCAGACTGGTTTGATAACGAGTGCGATACTGCACGAAATGTGTACCACGACGCTCTACGTATTTTTAACTCAAGTAAAACTGATATAAATAGAGAACTTTTATGTACCTGTAAGAGGATTTATAAGGACTTAATTCGAAAGAAGAAAGCATGTTGTTATAGGCAAAAAATGATTGAGATTGAAAATTTAAGAAAACACAAACCAAGGGACTTTTGGCGTTTTTTCAAATCTAAAAATAGAGTTATTAAAAATAAAATATCTTTAGAAGAATTTACAAAGTTTTTTGAAAACCTAAGTAGTAATATATCAGATGTTTGTAATATTGAAGCAGAGGATTTCTGCTTAAATAATGATTTTAACTTAGAAAATTCTTCATTTCCTGAACTTGACTTGCCTATATCTGTTGAGGAAGTTCGTAATGCGATTAAACATTTAAAACGTAATAAATCATCGGGTAGTGATTGTATGTTGAATGAATATTTTCTTGAATGTAGTGATATTTTATCTACCCATTTATGCGATGTGTTTAACGGTATTTTTGTATCGGGCTTTTTCCCAGATAAATGGACAGAAGGGGTTATAATCCCTTTGCATAAAAAGGTTCAGTTAATGATGTAAATAACTATAGAGGGATTACCTTAGTTAGCTGTTTCTCAAAATTATTTACCACGATTTTAAATAAACGCATTGAAACTTTTTGCAATGAAAACACTATTATTTCGGATGCGCAGTTCGGATTTAGAAAAGGTTATTCAACTGTTGATGCTATTTTTATTCTGATGTCAATTGTTCAAAATTATTTGAATGAAAATAAACGTTTGTATGTTATTTACGTCGATATGTTAAAATGTTTTGATAGTATTTACCGCGATGCATTATGGTTGAAAATGTTTAAGTCTGGTATACAAGGTAAATTGCTTTGAATAGTGAAGGATATGTATGCGAATGTTAAGTCACGTGTTAAATCATGTTCATCTTATTCAGATTATTTTAGCTATGCGGTTGGACTGAGGCAAGGGGAGGTAATGTCGCCGATCTTGTTTTCTTTATTTGTCGAAGATCTTGAACTTTACTTACAAGATAGCATTAACTCTGGTTTGAGTATAGATGATATTGTGTTGATTTTATTACTTTTTGCCGATGACATGGCTATTTTAGGCAAGTCACCTGCTGAGGTCCAATCACATTTAGATAAATTGTATGTATACTGCAATGCTTGGGGGCTAAATGTTAACACTGCAAAAACTAAAATAATGGTTTTTCGGAAAAGAGGGGGATTAAAAGAAAATGAAAAATGGTCATACAATGGTAATTATATCGAAGTTGTTGATAACTTTAACTATTTAGGCACGGTGTTGAATTATACTGGAAGTTTTAAATTAAACCAAGAACATTTGGTTGGTAAAGCCCTTAAAGCATTGAATACATTATTGTTTAAATGCAATGAATTTGACATAAAACCGAAAATATTTTGCCAGTTATTTGACTCTTTTGTGGGTTCTATATTAAATTATGCCTCGGAAGTGTGGGGTTTCACGAAGTCAGATGATATAGAACGTATACATTTAAAATTTTGCAAACGCTTGCTGCAGGTGAAAATAAATACATTTAATGTTGCTGTTTATGGAGAATTAGGTAGATATCCATTGTATATAAACAGATTTGTTAAAATTATTAAATATTGGTTTAAAATTTTGAGAAATGAAAATATCATAATGCAAAATGTGTACAAACAAGCCTTGAACGATTGTAATAAAGGTTATACGAACTGGGTCTCAACTGTCAAGAGCATGTTAAATTATTTTGGATTTGGTTATGTTTTTGAAAATCCAAACGTTGTTCAAGTTAATAGTTTTATTAGCGAGTTTAAATGTAGACTTGTTGACAATTTTAAACAAGAGTGGTACGGTAAAATGAATAATAGTACGGTATTAGATATGTATAAAGTTTTTAAAAGCTGTTTGGAATATGAAACATATTTAGACTCACTTCCTAGACGTCTGCGATTATTTTTTGTAAGACTAAGAGTCTCTGCACATCCTTTGAGAATTCAAACTGGCAGATACGCCCAAAATAACATACCACGTAATGAACGTTATTGTTTATGTTGCAATGACTTGGATTTAGAAGATGAGTACCATTTTATTTGTATATGCCGCTGTTATTCTGATTTAAGGAAAAAATTTATAAGCCGTATTTATTATGTAAACCCATCTGTATATAAAATCCACAAGTTATTACTTTCATGTGACAAATCAGTAATTTACAATGTATGTAAATATATAAAAGAAGCGCTTGTTATAAGAAATACGATTCTGAATAATACTGTTCCATAAGTTTCATTACCGCTTTGATAGTTGATTTGTATTTGTATTCCTAAATGTATATTTATGTTATGTAATGTTTATTTGTTATACCTAGTTACGTGACAGAAAATAATATGTAAACTTAAGTATGAAGACGATGTACTTGTGTATAAGTCTGAATAAACTGTCTGTCTGTCTGTCTGTCATTTTATTAAAAAAAAAGATTGCTGATCGTTAAATGCACACACTGTCGGTGTAATTATCATATCGGCGAGTTATATAATAGTTGCAATCATACGAATTATGCAATACATCCGCCAGATATTTATCAAGTTAAACGATTAACCTTAAATTAAAAGCCATATATTTAACCGGTACGTCAGTATATCACGCTGATAACGCCATGAAATCGATTATATATTTTTGACAGCAATAATGATGTCCTTATTCACGCATTGTCACAACAGTTAATGTAAAAATGTTGTTTTTTTAAACTGTTTTTTAAATGTTATATCGTAATATTTTCAGACTTGAATTTCTTCATTTAGTCTGAATTCGTTGTTAGAACAATATTTATGGATTAAAATGTTTGTACACTACTATTGGAATTGAATAATAAAACAAAATATACTTTTGGTGCACTATTCTAAACTGTAGAAATTAACAAGATGCATTTTTTGACATAGCCGTTTATTTAACATTACTGTCTTATTTGTGTGTTTTTCAACATACTTAAATGCGATTTTCGTTTTCTTAACTTACGTAGGCATTCCTTCATTAACGTACATTTCAAAGGTTATATTGCAAAATTCATGCTTGGCGGTACACATACAATAACAACGACTGGAAATTTATAAGCTTCAGGTATGCAAAAAATATATTTAAATGTTTTGCCTTTACCGTTCAGTGCAGTTAAGTTTACACAAAGAACGTTGTATTACTTAAATGTGTCTTTTCCGTCTGTCGAACATGATATTTGCATTACATATACAGCAAAACAACAGAGAGCTGAGCATACTGTTGATAATATTGCATTGTTATGATTGTATTATCTTTTTGCGCTTGCGGCGCTAGCCTAGTGGGCGAGCACAGGAATCCATTAAGAACCGGTTCCTCATTATTTCCTATACTGTAAGTACACTTGTGGTGTGGTGAGAACACACTGAGATCGACTCATAAGTAGCTGGATACCTGAAGGTCGAATTTTGCGTGTGCGTTGTTGTACAAAGCTTTGCTAAATGCATTCTGATTTACAGCAGTGTTTTGGAACGCACTTTTTGGATTTGTTTGAACTTGTGTTAATAAAAAGCAACATTGATACATTGGACGTAAATAGTTAATACGAGTTGTTTAACATATTTACAGTCGATAGCTTAAGCAGTTTTGACGTCGATTTAACAATTCGTTCAAGAAACGTCATATACAAATTAAACGTTTGGAAGTCGTAATAGTGTTAAATGAAAGGCGATATCAAATATTGACAAAGTAATTAAAAATGATAACAAAGTTTTGGATTAATTACAACTATCATTGGATTTTAATTTTAGTTTATCTTAACTCCATAAGTTCTGTAAAAGGTAAGACTTTATTATTGCATAAAATATATGTTTTATTTTATTTTCACTGTAATTGTATTTTAATTCATTTCATTTAAAAATAAAACTTACATAATTGTACTTGATGAACAAGTTATTAAAATTGACTAGTATTGTAATTAAATTGTCTTTAGATTGTTTGACAATATTTACCTTATACATTTAATATATGCGTGACGGAACTTGTATTAATATACATCAACACTTTTTTATTTTATTTTTGTTACGCCTGCGCTATATACCTATCTATTTTGTCTTTTCTGTTATGTCTTGCTTTAGCCAAATTATAATGTTAACTAATATTTTGGCACATGTTATTGGTGCTAATGTAATGGAATAGGACGAAATTTGTATGGACCTTCTGAGACACCGATACGTTCCAAAACAGATTTAAATCAAAGTAAAACCTTGTGCATTTCTGTTTTTATTTGTAGCAAAACTTTTGGGACGTTATTGATGTAATATTTATCACGTTTCTGTCTATATATTTTTTCCCAAATTTATAACAGTCAGCTTCAACCTACCAGAATCGCGCAGTTTTCTATTAAGTACATGTTTAATATGTCAACCTGACATTGCGCTTATCCAATGTAACCACAAACCAGTATGTAAAGAAGACGATGTTTTAATAACATTGTATTGCTTTTGCAAAGTTTTGTGTTTCCGGTGCTCAACAATGCTTACGTTATATACTAATGTTTACATGACGTAGTTATTACCAAATATAATTGAAGACTTAAAAACTTGTAGTCGATTTGTAAAATGGCATAGCGAAACAGTTCTAAGGTATGCACTTACGATCCCTCAAAGTGTAATGTAATAGTAATTTATCCCAATATGTTGCATGCTTCTCGACCACATTGTGTAGTTATATACCAGCCAAATAATGGCATTGGCATTGTTTACCGTGCAACCATGACACGCATAGATACACATAATAATTCAACAATTATTGCACCGTAAAGGGCATTAACATTTATTTATAGCAAGTGTTTCCTTTTTACGAACATGTAGGGCCCTTCTATCGCATTTGTTGCAGTGTTCTATATCATGCGTGGTTTGCATAGTGACGAAAGTGCATTATGAAATCTATACGATAAAAGGGTCTTTTATTTAATGTTTAATTTCATATTAATTCTTGAGGAAACGTACCGTATCTCTAACATTTACATAAACTCCATGATATTGCATTATAAAGCAATAACTTCGCATTCTTCACGTCTCATTATTTTAGTTATGTTCAAATCTCTTAGCGCATATCTCTTTTTTATTTATTTAATGTCGAATTGTACATTTAATGACATCAGATCTATTTGACTTTTGGGTCGATACAATTGGTTGTATTAAAATGTCTAGGGCGTGAGGTTACTTGCAAAAATGGGCGTCGAGATTGAAATGGGATGAAATGTCGAGAAAACACATGTATGTTTGGCAATCTATGCCATATCGTTAAAATGAATTGTATTAACACCTTGCTTGATTTTATACAGAACAGAACATGATTATTTAACACATACACTTTAAAATTTCTAGTGTTAAACAAAACAATAATAAAAAATACATGAATGTAGTACTGTAAGTGGATTAAGCAGAAATGTTATAAAATAGTTGTGGATTAACTTTACAGATAATTGAGCAAAACTCGTTTTAAATAACATGTTACCAGTGTTTATTGCGTCATATGGATGCTTTTTAATACTTGTATAATCATTAAGGTAAAACATTAATTGTATTTTGATGGAGTATGAATATAACAGTACGAATCCAAACCACATATAAGTTAACTAGCAATGGCACAATTACGAATTATAGCTGTACTTGTATAATATATATCAGCATATAGTATATAATCAGTAAGTATAAAATATAAAATAATAATTATAATTTTGAAATATAACAATCATTATAATTTCGAAGGAGCACACACTATACATTCGAATCACAATCCCATAATGAAGTATCATTTATTATCCGGTACTTGATTTTATATAGGGATACAGGTGGCTATTTAATGATTCTATCCTATGTAAGCATAGTAAGTACTAATCAGCAACTATGTTCAAACATGGCACTGTATCAAATAGGTATTTTGATTAACACAAATGATAGAAAGCATTGTCTATTGCAGCGTACACCGAAGCATGTACTGTAATAGTAAAAACTTAGAACGAAACATGTTTGATTCAATACAAACTGATTGTACATAAAGGCACTGCTATCACTTTAATATTCATTTATCCTTTGTGAATGTAATGCTTATTTGTTTTATACATATCTCAAACAAGAATGATTCTGTAAAACATGAGATGAATGCAAATATATTTTGTTGAACCATACTTGCTTTGAAATCAAGATAAAACTTTTGTTTAAATGTTACGACAATTTTGCCATGCTAGTTTTACCATCGTGCGTTGTGATATGTATGCAAAGATTTCTTGTAAATAAATGCTATACTTAAAATGAAAGTTCGCTTAAATTAATTTAGGTGACAATTACAAGTAAAATACACTGCCCGTGGTATCCAATGATTATCGTGTAGTGTGTTCTCAATAATTGTTTTATATGACAGACTCATTTCGTCGCTTGAAGCGAAGATTTGTCCGAGATGAGAGTTATGGCAATGTTTTCCGTTATAGACAACATATGTATTAAAACACAAATACAAGACGCAAGACAAATTTGTAAAGGATACAAATGTGCATTGTGATTCTCAATATATGAATATATTCACTTAGCATCCAATGTTTTTTTCATGCAAACTATTATCAAAGTAGACACATATTTCAAAATTTACGAACATTCATGGCACGTTTTGTAATACACATTATGCTTAAACACCAACTAACTGATTTGTAAGTGAATTTTATTATTAATCAATCTTTCCAGTTATCAGAACACAGCGTACAAAATTGACATGCGCATGAATCCTAAATACTTGAATGGACGGCGTACAGAAATTATTATGAATAACGAAACTAATTATTTTTTCATTTAATAGGCTACATGTTGACCAAGTATGATTATGTTGTTCAAGTATTGTAAAAATAGGTAATGGTTGTTTTTCAAACATCGTAACCTAACGTCTTTAATGTCAGTAAGTTGTATAATGCAATAAGATGCGTTTTGTATGCATCAGCAATTATGAAAAGACATTAAAAACACAGTTGGTCTTCGTGGGCACTTATCATATAATGTTCTTTAATAGGGAATATATAAACCATATATTAAACATCATCAAAAACTTGCTTATGTTCCTGTTTTGTTTATCGAAATCAGTTATCAAAACGCTTTATTAAATAAACCACTAAGCATTCATCTCCCAACTCATATTCGCGTTATGGTGTAGTTGTGCAAACAACGCTTTATCTCAAAGACGCTATATATCTAAGCCGCTTGTGGTTCATGCTTTAGATCATATGCACGATAATAACTGAATTATGTGTTCGTATATAGATGATAGACATTGATTCTTAGCTACAATATCAAATCTTTACTTAAGGGATTCATTGGCGGCTGTTTGACTAACATTTACAAGGAGGCAGTGTGATAGATATAATTAAGATGATGTTGACAATAACAATACATTATTAATCGGAATATTAATATTTACGAAAATGTAACCGTTATTTTTTTTACAACCATTGTATTCAAATTCATAATATGTTCACTTGACTTTATGAGTATGCTTACTAAAATACGTTTGGCCCTTAGCGAATATTACGATACGGATGAAATTGATAATATTCACTTCAATTTAGAAGCACATAACAAGGTTATACGAATACGTTTTCTACGTCTTATTTATAACACTATGAGTAATATGTTCGGAATGTTTAATTCTAAAATAGTAATATTTGATACAGGTACGATTTAAAAAAATCGCAATTTGAACACGTTATTTTGGGAAATACGTATCACATCAAAAGTAAATGTACACACATTATTTTACAGAGTACAGAGAACAATTCCAGATTATACTAATTTTTAATCAGCACATGAAACATTTTAGATAAATTGTATGCACACATTTAATTATTAATATGTTTGCTATGGAAGATTCTATATTAAGGAGTTTACTATGTACGCGACTATTGATAGTTTTTAAAGACACAAACACAAGTATGTTGAAGACATGTAATAGACATTTTAATTAAGAAGAAAGAAATCTTTTGAATTGATTTTAATTCTCGTGTTCGTAATACAATAACCACGCGGCGTTGTTTTAACACAGCGAGTTAAATTAACGCGTGTTTCATCTATAACGTTATATTCCGGTAAATACATGGCATCCTTCAGCTTTAGTTACACGCTAACTGGTGAATACTTTAAAAGCTTTTCCTCGTCCGATGTCGTATGATGATAGTATTAGCAAATTAAAATCACCACAATTTTGGTACTTCATATTCTTGTTTAAATGTTTCAGCCCGTTGAAATTACTTGTCTCTGTTGTGATCTTTCAACGTCATGAACATCGGCGATTTGTTAGAATGAGGCGACTATCGATTTTGATCATATTATGGACGGCAATGATATCCGGAGATTTTAATAAATAATCGTAGAAAGTCAACGCTGACATGGAAAAGGATTTACTTTTGGCTGAAAATCCCAACAAAATGCAACAGCCACTGTTTTAAATGCGGAAATGTTATAATTAAAAGGACATTTAGTTTAGATGATATTGGATATGGAAGTTAACTTGAAAATGGGGATACTTTACTTGACGGAGTTCAATTTTCATCTTGTGTTAGTAGTGTGTGTTATGTTGTGTTCATTATTTCGAAACGGTAAGTTATACATGTATTTAGTCATATACACGTATTACATGGTACATTATGTAACTCGTCAAATTAATTGATAAACTAATATATTATTATTATTGAATATAAGATATATCGTGATATATTTGTTTATCTACATGTAATATAAAGAAAAGTAATAGGTTTAAATATAAAACAAAGAATACACTATCAGACAAATACACTTTTAGTGGTATTATTTGATAAGTTGAGATCAAAGAAACCCCGCTTTTTTGTTGTCATGCACAATAATGCAAGTTATTCATTTAAGAGTGCAGCTACTGCTTTGTTCGTGCAATTACGGTTCTAAACAAGTATTAGGTTTAACAAGGACATCCCGCTGCTACATGCTAAGTGAAACGAGACAAAATCTGTTTGTATTTTGTATGTCAGTCGCGGGGGGTAAATGTAAAACGTCTACTTCAATGAACTATTGTCGGAACTGTTAACTCCAACGTACAAACGATATTTTGCATGAAAATGGGCACTGTATATATATATTCATTAGGTATGCAACATGTGTGATAAATCAAAGTTTCAAAAATTAGTTGCATACCGAACTGCTGCCTTCGGCCAAATACATCATCACAAAAGAAATATGGCAAAGACAAAGCATAATAATATAACGAATTTATATGTGAACATATATGACACTCAATAAACGTTTGCATATTTTAACAAATCTGGCAATTAATAAACGTCTTGATAGTAACAAATATTAAGTATTACTAAACCGCACAGTTTAATGTGTGGTATACATGCCATTATAATGCAGCTAGACGATTTAAATTCACACAAATAAGTTTAAATGCTTGAACCAAACCATGTTGCAATGTTTCGTAGTTTTACAACTTTTTTGCTAGATGTTATTAATGAGTATTAACTTATAGATGATTAATGATTAATGCTAAAGTTACTTTTAAAGCTTAGTTTGATTGTATGTTGAGGGGTTACAATTTGACAATCTTTTACGACTTTTATATGTAATAAAGCGTTGATAATTATATATAATACTTACCACCAGTAATTATTCATGAGAATAATATGATTGAACAGTTTTGTAATATGGATAACATACACATGCGTTGTAAATCAACGAAAAACTAATTACGTTCCCTTGTGAAAGTATCTTGTACTGTTACGGTATATTGCAATACAATTGGTTTAACAGACCACCCTTTGAACAAATCCAATAGAACGTGTGGTAAATAAACCATAACTGTACCTAAGTAGTGTTGGTAACATAAAGCTCATTTTATTACATACATAAACTTGTGTTTTCTTCGCATCGATTCATTCAAAGAACTTCTATTTACACAACACCAAAAATAAGGATACAACACGATACACTATCGACTTGTCATATGCTCTAATGTATTATTTTCTTTTTGAACTTCATGTCTTGTAACTGATGGTCAGTTGTTCAACAATCATTGGATACGTTTCCTCAAATATCTTATAAATGTATATCGCAATAATCAAGCACACGATGGCACAGTTATGACATGTGCATCATTTTATGTATAATATCCCCATAACTTACTTAGATATCTAACTTGTGGGATCGACAAATTAGGTTGCGTCAACGATTAATTAGTTATTGACACGACATAATTTACTCACGGGAACGACACAAATAAATCGTGTGAAATACTTAGTATGTCGTCGGAACGAGAGACCCTTATTGCAGTTGATGCACAATCATCGGATCAAAATACGAGCAGTGTAAAAAGCATTTAAGAACGCAAATCTATGGTATCGATATCTTATGAAATTATGTTGGCCACCCTTGTATAAGAAGTTTTTTAAATATGCATGAACACATTAATTCTGATTGGCTAGTGACGGGTCGTAATCAAGATTTGTCAAGCTCTAACTACTTCTAATGTCACTACTACGAGTTAGTATGCTCGATATCGTCCCTACGACTTATCGTATTAAAGAGATACCAAGTCGATGAAACGACATAAATAAAGTAAATTCACTTTTTACATCTGAACCACCTAGCATATCGGACTGGTTACATATGTTAATGTCCAAACATTTATTTACGAATTAGTAAAAAAATAATAATAAAAGATTCAACTCTAATCGTAATACTATCATCACTACTAGTGTACTCGAACGTTTAAACCGTTAAACACACATGTTTAAAGCTTATTTTAAGAGGCATATCTTGCTTAATTCACACCGCTTTAATCGTTCGTCAATTCACACCGCTTTAATCGTTCCTCAATTCACATCGCTTTAATCGTTCGTCATACCAGTCTGATAAATATAATATACCATTAGGAACGACACTGACTGCCGATTTTCATCATCTCCTCTATAAATCATAAGCACAGTTAAATATGACTTCATAGTGTGCAAGGATTTAATCTTATATATGCGTCAAGTATATCAACGTGTATGCGTTATAGACATGGAAATTGAACAACACTAGACGCATAGAGAAAAATGAATGATTTAGGTGTAATGCTGTATTTTATTTCACGGTTGTATTCATAGCGAAAAATAGTCTCCCATGTTAATAGAAAAAATAATGATACAAACATCTAAATAAATTTTTTTTTCTCACTCCCTTCTTTTTAAAATGTTTATGTGAATCAATGTTCAGCCATATTCGCGGCCCAAAATGTAGTCAATACATATTTTCAGTAAGTAAAAATTAACGGTACGCATCAATATTATGGCTTTATTATTGCCGACACAGGCACGTATATAATTACACGTTGAGTGATATAACATTGCTGAAGGGTCATACAAACGAGTTGTCAATTATTGGTCAACTATGTAATTGTGCTACATGAGCCAACACCAATTTGCCTGGAACGTTGCTGTATTGTGAATTTCGAAGTATATTATGCCCATATGTTTAGTTGGCATTAGCATTCTCATATGCATAACAAAACGACACACATAAACAAGTGGTATAACCATTGTAAAAATTAATAGAAGAAAAGCCATGCATATTGATCACAAACGGACTTGCAGTGTTTTCTTTTTTATATTTCTTCTTAAAGTGATAGTATGTGCATTTTTCACTGTTGAATTGAGCTGAAAAGAATTAACAGGTTAAAAGGGTTAGTTAAAATGTGGTTACTGACCAATTATGTACAACTTATCTTGCTACCAGTTGCTTATATATAATATAAATTATATTCGATATTTTACATGACTGTACAGTCCCCTAAGCCGAGCGGAACTGTCTTTTTATTAGGATTGGAGTTAGTGTTCGTGTGTCGTATGAACGAATCTGCACTTAAACTAAATTTAGATTCACTTCGTACATCGAATCATTTAAAATATCACTTTAATTATAGGCTCTATCACAACTGTATTTAATGTGCATATCTTTTGAGAAGGTTCCATCGGTGTAAATGTTTTACTCGCAGCGATATGGAATCTGTCTCGCAACAATTTCACCGATAGCGGTATGAATAATGGCGACTATCCTCGCTTATGACAGATAATATGGCCCGAATGTAATAGCAGTGACAACACTGGTTCTGTTTAGACGGTAGTGCATTAACATTCCTGGCTGATTGCTGATCGCAGCTGATCGGGGAGGAAATAAAGACAGACTTCAAGAAATGCACACAGCCAATACGCCTCAGTTACGGTCTTATAATATTCGATGCTATTTCATAACAAACAATTTCTATATGAAGTATAATTATAACGTCTTTGTTTCATACCGGTATAAGTTCTCAATGCTTTGAATTGTCCGTGCCAAGCCGTTAACTCCTACTTTAATAATTCAACTAGTGTTGTTATTATTTCTGTTCTGTAACGTATATTACTGGATTACAGTAAAAGGAACTACTCAGCTTACAGTAAAAGGAACTACTCATTTGAAAATTTTTCTGGAGTTTCATTATAAATTTTATTCTAACGGACTTCGTTTAGTATAAACAGATTTAGTATGTGAATAAATCGTATACTCTGCATGAAATAAATTAAGAAATAGGTTAATATCTCACCTCTTACAAAAATGACCTAATCCGATTGGCTTAGAGCGGTCACGTGCCCATGGTGTATTTGTCATACACCCCGAGTAATATCATACACCCCGAGTAATCGAGTAGTTGGTTCAGATATAATCGTTACACAGTTAGTTAGCTTCGCTCTCGTTTGGTATGATATATGTATATCCCATACACCATCAGTTTCTAACAGTGTTACGTATGTCCTTATTTCATAAAGAAAAAATATGAATCTGTTTTTATGCATCAAACACCATGACAAATAACAGATGGGTGGACACGATCGCTGTAATTCGCATCTTTTCGGTCAGCATCTGGCGTTATTTCACTAGTTTTCATCCAAAACATTCTGTTTCAATTTTGTAGCATTATCAGGAAATGCAAACTCCTTCCAAACAAGTGACATATTGCAAAATTAAGCTTATTTGTTGTACACATTTCCTTTAATAATTATGTATACTGTTGGCTCTCTTTGGTGTTTCCTGGGACTTCAGTTAGACATAAAGGTTAAATTATATGTTTTCATGCGAGAATTCGCACACAATAAGTTGAATTTTACCTATGCATTAGTGGTATTTGTGTGACTATAGAGTCCGTGTTTAATTCTTTAGCGAGCAAGAGTAGTGAAATGCTAAAATAATACATCAAAGCCACCTTCAATTTTGATTTTTTTTATTGAATCGTGGTTTCCTTTTGCCGTGTAATTCATCATGAATGCACACACAACATATTATACAAAAATTTATATATTTCGGACCGGTTGTGTGAATATATATGAACAACACCTATTTGATATATATGACCATGAGTATAAAAGTATGATTACTTTCATATGCGTTCATCTACTGACGAATAACGACGCAAGTAAGCATACACCTTAACTTGCCTCTTCATCATTGAAGAAAACTTATTACTATGAGTTTTATTCATTCTATTCATCCTTAACAGGTTTAGATTTAGAAAACACTATGTACCGTACGATAAGCTCCTGTAGCCACGAACCTTCTAGACTCTAGATCTAAAACTGACGTTAATATGTCAACATCTTCTCCGTTTAAACTAATGGGATTTAGGCTATAACAAAACCCTTCAAGAACTGACATTGCCAATATCGAATTCTGACGGACCGTATTCAATTGCCAGAGGCCGTTACACAATAACAGAGGAAATTGTTGGTGCGGTACAACGTCTAGGCCTTTTTTACACTCAAAGAAACGCTTAATTTGAAAATTTGTTTAGGTACAGACCTAAATGTAAATGTAACTGTCATTTATCTACTTTCGTGTGTCGTGGTACCAAGCTAAATACCTTGTATGAACCTTATTAATTGATGTGTACATCGTGTTCGTTGTTTAAGAAAGCCATGCCGTTAAACAAATAGTTGTAATAGACTTTGTATTGTATATGAGTTGATAAGATACCTACTTTCCAAATCTTAATTTACTATAAAGCTTCTTCAATACCATATCATTATTGTTTCGATTATATTTTCATTATATCAGAAAAGCGCAAAGTGTTATAACACAAATAAATACAAAGCATGCATTAAATCATACGTTCATACAATGCGCATGGCTTATTATTTCATTTTCTATTGTATATGTAATCAATAAGGCGCGTTACATTTTAACAACGCTATACATATACTGGACACGAACTTCTTGCTAAAATGTCGGCGTACTTCGTTTAACTCGTTTACCCACAAATTAGCCACAACTACAAAGAAATACCCTACATTTAAACAAATGTTCGGAAATTCTTTATTGTTTGTCTTTATCGTGTGCGGTTGACATTTTTTGGAAATAGTCCTTCAAGATTTAAAATATTGCTTCTAAGTTAAAGCGTCTATAACGCTCAAAATCAACGAAAATTTCGTAAAAGTATTTCTTAAAATAAAGTTAACACTTCACTAATCAGTGTTCCTTATAGCAAAAGCCACAATTTCAACGCTAGATGTGGTTTTATTACATAGATTTTCGTAGAAACAAAATGCTCGTTTTTATTTATTTTTGACACAATTAATTCCATTTTAATTTTCCGCGAATTTATCTATTCATACGACACACGAACACCTTGTTAGTGTTTATTTGTCGTATGAATATATATCGTTGCGGGAAATTAAAATGGAATTAAATATGCAAAGCAATACTAAAAACGAGCATTTTGTATCTACAAACATATATTTTACCAGACCACATCTGGCAATGAAATTTCGGCAATTGTCACCAGGAACACTGATTTTTAATTGGTTAAGTTTATTTTACGAAACATTGTACGAAATGTTCGTTGATTTTGAGAGGTAATGTCACTTTAACCAAACTGCGAGGAATTCGTGTACACTCGTATCGGAAAAGAAAATTATTATCCGCTTTTGCGTGAAGAAGTGTTGTTAAAGTGTGCACCGCGTATTTATAATATCTTTACAGGTCTTTAAGCAGTCCTCATTATGTCGTTGTGTTTCCATTTAAATCATTGTCAGGCTTGTGAATTGATTACGCTGATTTCTTTGTGCATTTGTGTGTATTTGTGTGAAAATGCTTGTCGATAATGATAGTTTGACGAAACGTGTTTTTACCGAAACGTGTTTTTACCCAACCGTATTTTTAAGAAAATGTGTTTTTAACGAATCGTATTTATAAGCGCTTACAGAACTTTATTTATAAGAATAATTTCCTTTTGAACCAAATATTTCGTATGAAGTAATTACGTGTTTGCTTGACATTTAAGCTTAAGTGGCAAATAAAGTGATTTCATAATTCCCCAATTGTTAAGATTGTTAAAACATCATGCACTCTGCGTATCATAACATATTCTATTTAATTACACATGAATGTTATTATGTTATTTCAAAATATTTCTTCTAGTATTTGATATCCTGACACGTAAAATAAGGAGACGTTTATGATTTACAATGCGCAAATAAGCCTCATTGTTTTATAACATCAGTCTAATTGTATGATTTTACGTACAATAAATTGTCTCCGTATCAGAGATTACAAATTACTGATCTGCATACCCACACCATACACGGTTATTGGAAAAATGATGGCCATAATCACGTTTGCATTGAAACTATCAGCCCACATAACGCGACTGGTGCTAACTGAGCCATAATGTTGGTTTGGCAGGAACGCCGGGCATTTGTTAAATCATATCCAGCTCGATTCACCTTTAAACCGATCGACGTATATTCTGCATTGCGGCTGCCTCTAAAGTTGCCATAGGTTTTCTTGGAGCAAAAGCCAGCGTGCTGGAGGCATTGGCTTTTCCATCTGGTAGAGACATGGCATGGTCGAATAGTTGCTTCAGCGGATGTGTTGTTGAAGCGGTTTCACGCCATTCAACGCTTAACGTATCTGTGACATTCAGCTAAGTTGTAAACGTTGTCCAACTGATCTGTTTAAGGTTTGTGAACGTGTGTGGATTAACTCGAACACTTTTTTCTTAGTATTTATTTATAAAAGTTATATTGATTGAATTGGACCGATAAAACATTAAGATAGCACACCTTGTGACAATTATACAGATATATCAATACGAATTACAGCAAATGTCTTATTAATACATACATGTGCGTATAGTATATGGATTAAACTGTAATTTTTAAAATAATAGGAGTCGAAATTTGTGTCAGGACTTATTGCATTATCCTTTCGATGAGGAATATCCGCTGCGTAGTGCTACCTTGCTACCGTACGACCATTTGTTGCAAGCATAGTGCCACTGTGATTATTGATTGCATTACGAATTATAAGGAAGTGTTAGATGTTGAAATTACGAAACAATTAGATTGCGTAAAACTGCAATGGAATTAACCTCTGTGTTAAATGCCGAAATAGTGTGTCTTTTGGTGCTTCAGTGTGGGTTTGGCACAGTCTGCCAAGAAGGTGAGGCGTATTGTGTTTATGGTTTTAATATGTAACGCTGTTGTTTTGGTAGCGATTTTCATACGCTATTGAACAGATACATGTTTTGTACGTTTAAAGGTTGGTGTATATTCATCAATATTTGTGTAAAATCATCTTTGAACAAATTGTGATTTCGGAAAGATGGATTAATAAAACAAAGCATCAAAGTAAAAATATAATATTGATAATAATATTTATAATATTAATAATAATAACAATGTTAATTATTATTTTTATTTTTAGTAGTAGTAAAAGTATTGTTATTAATATAATTTTATTATTATTATTTTATTTTAATAATAATAATATAAATTATAATTATAATTTATAATAATATTATTATTATTAATAGTAGTAGTAGTGTTGGTCTAATTATTATTATTATACAAACATAATGTTAATTATTAAAAATGTATAACCTGTATTTAATGCTAAGTTTATAAATCGAAAAAATACCAGTCGCAGCATAATAAAGTAGTAGTCAATAGATTTCTTTAAACAAACGAACACGAAGCCTCACGAAGCGTATTAAATGCTTGAAGAGCACAGATGTTCTATCCATATTAAAGAAATTCCTGCATAATATTAAGCAACGCTGCATTAAAACTGATCTGACTAATAAGGGAACCATGAGTCAACCGGCTCACTTTTACCGTCTATTCAGTCTCAATCGAACATGTCAATTCGATCGGATGCAGTGCGACATTAATTTATTTCTGTAATTATTCAGATTCCAGCCATGAGTCATTGCAGCTTATTCGGTTGAGTAATAAAGGAGTTTTATTACAATCGGGGCCGATACGGGAGAGGCAATATATTGTTGTATGACTTGATCAGTGATGCAAACTGTGTTATCAGTAATTACAAAATATTTATATATAAAACAAACACATACGATGCCTTCCATTATGCAGCAGTATTATACGGAGATTAAAAAGTACCACTGTTTACATCTTAAAACAGCTGTCGATACGTATTCGACATACATTAAACGTAAGCAGTATTAAAATGGTTGCGCAATATATGTGTAGTGTATATATTTGAGCCATTCAATAACAAATTTGATGACAAAATGTTAATGACAGGAATATTTAAAGAGCGGCAGTGAAGAGCTCCTTCCGGCTAACGCCTTAACAATTCAACTATCCAGACAGATGTTTGGAAAATGCGATACAAAATTTATACTTAATATTCATATTTTTTTGCGTCTGCAACGCTTTATAATTGTATCATTTACAAATAATGATTACACATAAACGCAATCTTATTAAAAGCAATGGTCTACATGATAAAAATGTTTCGCCAATTGACATGCATGTTTTGCCTGCCTATGTAATACAAAATTAGAAAATAAGAAGTAAAAAGATTGTGATTTTGATATCCGTAAAGCGCACTCACATAACATTATATTCGACCATAGAACTATATAAATAAATATGCAGGAATACAACTTTTTAAAATTAGTAATTGTTAATCGCTT
This sequence comes from Dreissena polymorpha, assembly GCF_020536995.1. Taxonomy (NCBI): domain Eukaryota; kingdom Metazoa; phylum Mollusca; class Bivalvia; order Myida; family Dreissenidae; genus Dreissena; species Dreissena polymorpha. Next base: position 140,793,925 of record NC_068358.1, on the reverse strand, counting down.
TTTCGTCATTTAAACATGTTTTGTTAAACGGTACATTTTGTAAGTATAATAGTATGCGCATTAAAGCCATTTTAGAATGAAAATGCTTTTGAGGATACATCGTGTAAACTGTACGGTACATTTAATCTCAATGGGGCCTAGCAATGGGTTTTTACTCTCAAGTATTGATTATAAGTGTCTCTTATTTCAACATTTAACATAACACATGCAGATATTTGTAAACGTTGGTTTGTTCTGTTTGTTAAGAAATATACACGCTTCGCGTCATCTTTCGTTTTCATTATTGTTAAAATCCACCTGAACATATTTAATAAAGAACTATACAAGCCGTATGAACGGATGAATGATTTTTTCATTACATATAGATTTATATGATATACAGTTATCTATATGATTTACAACATCCACTATTTGTTTCCATTATGATCGAATTCAGTTTAATCGTCTTGAAAGAGTAAAGGCAATCTCTATAGAATTCAACCGGCAATAAAACAATACAGAACAACTTGTCTCTCACACTTGAATAATTTAGTATGTGTTTAAAACAATAAAACATGTTGAATTAAACATTGTTTCCGTACATATATCATGAGTTGGCACGACAGAGTTTGTTAACCTTATCGCGTTTTATTTTTTTATTTTTTTTGCATTTTGTATTTTATATCTTGAATAGGCTTTTCTGTTATGGATCTGCACAAAATGTCTTCATGTGCGAAAGTATTAAAGGGGCATTTTCAGGTTTTGGTTAATTGACACAATTAAAACAATTGTTTCATATTCGCAAAGTTTCGTTGTAGTTACGATATTTGTGAACAAACAGTAATACTGAACATTTACCATGCTCTAAAATAGCCATTACATGCATCTTTTGACGATTTAAAAACCTGAAAATTATAAAGCGTTGCAATGCGAAACGATTGAATAATTTTGGAGAGTTCTGTTGTTGTCGTTTTATTTTGTGCAACTGTGCGAGGATTGCTTATATAAAGTATAAAATACAACATTTGTTTTATGAGCACGGATGGCCGAGTGGTCTAAATGGGAGACTTTTTTACTCCAGGACTCCAGGGGTCAGTGGTTCGATTCCTGTTGAGGGTTACATTTTATTTTATATTTTAAAAAAATGACTTTTTACTGGAGATTTTTAGATCCAATGTTTAAATTCATCAATATAGAGCATTTAATGACAAACTCCAATACATGCCAAAATCGTTGAAATGAAAAGAACGTTTGCGCGATTGCTATGCCCGCGTCAGAACGAAACATATTTGTAAAAGTTGCACTTTTTGCAAAGTGTAAGCGAAAACGCGTTACGTATTCTGAGATCAAACGACTTTCGTACATAATTTCAAGGTTATAAAACCACCTGTTCGAGTCAATATTGCCAATAAACGTTATTCGAAACCCAACTTATCTCAATATATGATACCTTATTAGAGTTACACGCGCTTGTATTACATGAATATTTTCTAATTATCAAAAGGTTTGAGGCCACATTAGTCTTAATTAAGACTTTTTAATGAAGAGTATTTTGCGGTAACTTTTCATCTGGTATGATCTATAGAAATCTACGCTTTTTGTGGTTAAGTTGTGTTTGATATCAACCATATGTCCAATATGTTTTGAAGTCGAGAATGCAGTTGTTGCTCTTAAATTTGTCTATATACAGTTTAATTATGACGACAAATAACTATGGTTCAATGTGGTTAATTATCACTTATTTGGAATTTGATTAAGTATGTGTAAATCTATTAGGGTGTCAGTCTGACTTTTTTTGCGATATTCACGTAACCTTTCGATTTGAGTTAATACGCCAGTTTAACAACGACCATATGCTTCAGCGGACAAACGGAGGGCTGGAAATTATACTCCTATGCTTAGTTTTGCCAGCATCGATGTAGTTTTACATTATCTGGAAGAAGTACTACTCATTTTAAGGCGGTATGTCGAGAAAAGAAATAAGTTCGCAATGTCCGAAGGTCCAAAGTCAAGGTCAAATGAAAGGTATGATTTAAGAAATCAGTCTATAACACTTTATCCGGAGCATAATAATCAGAGGGGGTAATCACGTGACAAGTCCATGCCGAGGCAGGTATTTTTCGTCGTTAATACCCTTTACTATTTGTATTATTATTTTTTATTCCGCTAACTTTCCAGCCATATTAGAAAGAAAGTTACTGACTTTTATTTCGAAGTAATATTCGCTCTATACCTCGACTTTCCTCGGTGCAAAATTTCTTGGCGGGATGACCTAATTAGGGCTCCACTAAGAAAAGTTGCACCGAGTAAAGTCGAGATATAAAGCGAATTAAAATACGAAGTAAACGCTAATCACCTTTTACTGATATGGCTGGAAAGTGAGCGTCATTTAAAAAATAAACAGAAGTAATAAAGGGTATAAAACGGCGAAAAATAACTGCCTCGGTATGGACGTCGTCATCTTGTCTAACACGTGATTTTCCACTCTGTAATAATTGATTTGGAAAAAACTTACTGAAGAGATCAGCATGACGCGATGGTATGTCGTGCTCAAGAAATAGGTTCAAACTAATTTTAAATATAAAGGTCAATTCAATGGTTTAAATTGTTAAGTTTACAATCAAGTGAAATTAGACATCCATAATTGCCGTCAATTAACATAACGTGCTCAACCACTTTTGTAAAGCATTATTATTTTATTTTTTAACTATAAAATATAAAGTTGAAATAATATATAATAATACCTATCATGAAGTGCCGGCATATATGAATTAATTCTTTATAATACAAGCCATATGGTGTATGCTACACACAGCGCACGCGCGGTATTATCTTATCGAAATTGCAGAAGGGGCGTTGATGAGTTTGAAAAATGTGTTGTGCTATTTTCGACAGCTTAGGAAAATAGCATTTTCTTTGAATACGTTTAGACGCCTGTACTTTGTAATGTTCTACAGGTTCCGTGAACGTGTTTATTGTAAAATAGCTAAACATTAAACATACGTGAAGAAGTAGTGTCATTATATTGTCATAGTCGAGTTCCTCTTGACTTTAAAAGTAATTAAACTAATGACTGTTTACTATGGGATTATGGTATTTGAGCAAAGCAAATTACACCTTTGATTAATGTATGACATACACATTGATATGCTCAAATAAGTGTTATATGCTTTATGAGTATGTGCCTTTTTAAAGAAATTTCATTTATGTCTAACTTAACAGAATGCAAGCTTACGTGTACTATACAGTTTTGAACAATCTGGATGTTTTTAGTTTGTTTTCATTAAAAACATATTGTGTACACAAATGGGTAGTTTTGTAATGGCGCTTTTTGTCAAACTTCGTTTAGTTTATAACTTTATATATAATATATAATACGTATTATGTAATATAAAACCTCGTTGATTATGCACACTGATAATGCATGCGACACGAAAAACTCGGATCAATAACATAACGAGGATCTGTTATCGCTATCATGCTTACAAATGATGCCTGATCACACCATTGAAGTATAGTGTAAATAATGTGCTATTTTGTTATGCATTACATGAGAGCATAAGAGCAAGTGTAACACGTTAGCGCATATATGATAAAGCGCGATTTTTACAAGTGCGTGTTAGTGTTTTCCTGCCAATACTATATATCATATGATAATTAATACACATTCAGGAGCCTGTGTGCTATGTCGCTGACACAGTTCTGATTTTATTATAAACATCCAGCGCGAGTAGTTATTGCTATAGTTGCTGCAATTCCACAAGTTCCTATGATGCAAGTATCGCGTGATTTATACGAACTGCAACACTGGCAAAACCTATGAAAATGCTGTGTTATAAAACTTATGTATCCTGTTTTAACCTTGCTTGGAACAATATTTGTGTACATCGAGGAAAAACGAACAAAATATGTTTGCATTTTTTGTAAAGACCATGTTCTTGTGAGAGCCAAAATACAAAACTATGAATCTTGTATATAACGCATCACGTATGTGTACAATGAAAGCATGGGTTTCAAACAAGGACCTTACGCTTGTGAACTTTATGAGCATGAAATGCATGCTTATATTTTCTCGTATATCTATATGAGATATATTTTCGATATTCTATTGATTTATTGGATGCAAATTAATAAGTTTACTCGCTTGCAAAACGTATAGTAATATATTCATCGCAAGTGTACTGAAATCTCACGCAAAACGACCATTGCCAGATTTATGTTGGTTGTTAAAAAAACAATATTATGAATTGTTTTTTTTTAGCAATTCTACGTCGTGAACAATACTAACTTATTTGATATTAACTACAAAATTGAATTCTTCAGATGCTTACGACTACTACAGAAGCAACCCTTCCTCCATCCCAAGCTTTCTGCCCGTCCCCATGAACATCACAGTCCACGAGGGTGAGACCGCGCACCTCCGATGTAGGATTCATAACCTTGGTCCAAAGTTTGTAAGTTATTACTGTTCTTAAATATTGACCAAATGATAGGCCATCGGTTCCAGCTGGTGAAAACTGTTAAACGCATGACACGGTCTTGTATTTTGGGGGAAGTGATCATTTGCGAAACCCACCACTGTTGCAGCACAATGCAAAAGATGTTTAACAAACACAACACACACATGAACACAAAACTAGTGTAACCTCGCTAACTATTTATGAAGGATGGTACAATGCATTCCAATAATGTGAATTAATAACTTTGGGTTTTGAAGAAGTTTGGCAAATGTAAACTTTACACGAATATTGATTGGGTTAGAAATGTGTGTGTTAATATCTACTGACAGATATGTGAACGAATATGTTTATACAACGTTTACATATTATCGCTTCTTGTCCTGTCCATTGAAATCAATGTATCTATAAACATATTATTTTTAGGGATGACCCATTGAGTAGACATTAACGTTCACGTATAGTGTAGATGCTACTTTTCGATTGACAACAGGTCGTTTGGCGGAAGGCGGACGATGAATCACCTCTGACACTGGGTAAGACGACCTTCACCCCTGACGAAGACATTGAGGTCGAGATTGAAATAATCAATCCTAGCGATGAGGAGAATGAGGAAAGCAGATACGACCTTATCATCAAGAACGTATCTAAGGACCAAGAGGGCACATACGCGTGTCAAATCAGCGCAACAAATAACTACACGTTCAATATAACGTTAAACGTTTTAGGTATGGAGAATATACGCTTATAAATATATCATTAACAGTATGTTAAATGTGTTGGCGCCCTCAGTAAATAATTACATATGTCGAATTAAAACCTCCTGTATCAGTAAGTAATGTGCATAATCTGTTTTTGTAAAGTGTATGGTATTTGCAAAAAAATATCGTTTCTTATTAAACAAATAGTAATAACGTCTGGATACATACAAACTAATGCGTTGCATTTTTTTTCAGATCCGATAAAATATTCACCAGGTACGTGTTGTTTCACTCGACTAAGAATGCAAGAATAAAGAAACGTTTACAGCATGTCAGCTTGATTTGTCTATAATTAATAGGATATTTCCGCGGTAAATAGGATGTACAGACCTATAATCAAACATGACTAAACAAAGGTCTGACATACAATAAAACAAGATCTTCAATCAATGTAGTGGATATCGTTTTAATAATTAATTTGAATTTAAGACACACACATTAATAAATATCACTGTAATTGTTAAAAACTCTTCCAGTTTAATCAAACTCGACAAATTCAAATATTGATAGCGTCTAACAAAATGTATGATTAAAGTTGATTTAAAAAATAAGTTTTGTACAACCCAAAAAGTTTTTAAATAATAATTATGTATGACCCAATCACTTGCAATAAGAAGTACGCAAATAATATCGGGAACTTGAATGGGAAATTTTATTTCAAGATGGATTTAAGTAGATTTCGGCGTCAAATTATGTTCTCAATCATTTTTGGAAAAAAACATTACCAATAATCGATTGATATTGGTAGCGAGGCAAGAGATATTTTCTTGGAGATATAACAAGGTCGAAAATATTCGTTTGTAAGCAAAAGGGCATAGACCACGTATTTGAAAAAATACTTTTACTTAAAATATTACGTATTAATATTTTATATTAATATATTAATATTAATATTTAACTTCTAATACGAGATATTTTTAATATTAAGCTTCATGTGTATCAACGTTTACAGAAGTCGAGTTGACTGGGACTGAGTACGTAAGCCTAATGGAAGATATTCGACTAGTCTGCAACGCCACTGGGGCTTTGAAAGCCCCTGACTCAGTAGACTGGTTCTTCAATGGGGAACCAATCAGCGAAATGAAGCCCGAATGGTTCGGACGGATTCTGCAATTGAACCGGAAACCAATACCCGGACGTTCGTTGATAAGTGAACTTGTGATCAAACGCGTGACAATGGGTGACAGAGGGCATTACGTTTGTCGGTTGACTAAAAAGCTGGCACAGGGGTTCAAGGTCCATATTCTTAATGGTATGCAAAGTATGTCTCTATCCCATTTCATCATGTATCATCTGTATTGATACAACTTTTTCTATGTATTTATATGGCATTTATTTTATAAGAATAATTATGATATTATTATTTACTGTTTTTTCTTTAAAGGGACCGTCAATTACGAATGACGAAAACGAAAAGTTCTTAAATACCGTATTTTTTACAATTATTATTGATTTAAATATCACGACTTGTATATTACATTACTTGAACAGAATTCATATTTTTAGTATTTTCGGTAATGAAATTTTGCGATGTGAAATCGAAAGTACTTCGCGAAAATAGGTGACAAACGATATACACACTATTAAGAACGCAAGTAGAATTATCATTTTATATATAAAATATATACAATTCACTACGCATGCACAATAAGCATTCCTGGGTTTACCACGTGACGATGATGATCAATCTACTGGCGTTATTTATAGTTAACTGGTAGTTACCTGGTACCTATACCCAGTAAAATGTATTACCGAATATACTGAAAATATATAAACTTAATAGCTTTTTTCAAATAATGTAATATACCAGTCGTGATATTTTAATCAATTTAAACACATAATTGTTAAAAAATGCGGTATTTTAGAACTTTTTTTGTTTCGTCATTATTGGTTCACGATTCCTTTAATAAGAATATCATGAAAGCATTGACAATGTGTAAGTTGTTATTATTATGTTGTTGTTGTTTTTTCAGACAAAAAGAATCATAAAGAACCAAAACGAGGTACGCAGAATATTTTTTTTCTATAATAGTTAATTAAAACCAATTAAAACCAAAATAGTTAAATAATAATGTAATAACTATGATTGCTTCAGTATTTAAGTTTAATACCTTAAAACAAATATATGTTCATTAAATACAAAAAACATATTTGCTTTGTATAATTAGAATTTCGATGTGAAATGTACAGCATAAGGTGGTTTTAAATTTTTCAATTTTCTTCAGATATGGAAACGGATGGAGAGTCATTACCTACTGATAACGACCCGTCAGATGCGATGGCATCACGTGGAAAAAATGACGCACGAGCACTTACATTGAGTAATAGCTTATGTTTCCAAACGGCACTTTCCATAGTAACATTATTCTGGAAGATATGTGCATCATAGCCATGGGTTGGAAATTATATTCCCGATGAAGATTGAAGAGTTCCGTTGGACCTGCGGACACAAATTGTTATTACTTTTTTTCAAAATGGAGCGTTGATGTTGCTAGGAATAGCGAATTTAATGAATCCTTGAAGTGAACAATGTCAATGATTTTACACAGAAGCATTTCCACTTGTGTAAAGACAATAAATGCAGTAAGGTGCGTTCATGTGGGTTTGTTTGTAAAACGAAATAAATCTTATTCACGATGTCTGGATGAATTTATTGAGTTCATTTTATGAAAACTGACTTAATTTGGTTCTGCATAACGTTGGCCAATAACCATCGCGTACATAATAATAGACTACACATTGTGTCTACGTATGTGTGTTGGAAAAAATACTTTTGAAAATTAATAATAACTTTATATATCTTACAAAACTACATGAGTATGCAAAATGAACGGTAACCGAACGACACTCATCTACGTCTTACTTATGGCATTGACGTTATACAAGAAATACGAGGATAATACGGTCTTACCTTGCCTAGAAAGATTTGCCATAAGTACATCTACGACTTCGGATTGCTTTTACTGCGTTATATATTTAAAGTTTGGGGATTGCGTACACCATTAAACCACTCGAGCGTCTTTATTATATTCATATATTTTGCGTATGTGTGAACAAAATATTATGTTGTATGTAACCTAATCATCATTTCGTGAATGTTTCAACGACGAAAACAATATACTTTTATAGATTGTGCTATGAATACCTCTTTTTATTTATTTCGTTTGCATAATGAATTATTTGTTTGCATCAATTGTTTGCTACAACATTTGAAAATACGACTGTATTTCATCTCTTAAATTCGATTGCGCTTCGTCATAAAATGGGAATTAGTGTAAAACATGTTTTTTTACACTAACATAAATTCGTTTCACAGACGTAAATAAGTTCGCCCAAAGTAATTGAATATTGACAGATTTACGATTGTTTGCAATACAGCAAAAGGCGCAATCTCTCAAATACGTTATATATGTTGCAGCAATTATAGCGAAGCGTTTCATCCTAGACGTTCTAACTAAAAGTTATTGTTCTAATTAAAACGAACGAGGTTGTTTTTACTAGTATAAATGCTTTATATAAAATACAATTTAACCCGTCGAGGATTAAATTTGTTTTCTGTTTTCGCCTTGTATAATTCTTAATAAAATATCACAATTCCATTTGATGTATTTTTACATGTTAGTATACTTAATATCAAAAACAATTTTACTGGTAGCGTCGATGATCATTTGTATAAGGTCTTGTGATATGTTACAATTCATTTCGTTTTTTAAGACATTCATCACATTGAATTAATATTTGTGAACATATTTGCCAGTTATTATGTGTACGTGTTGTACAATTCCTGTAAATACGGGTTAAGCTTGAAAAACATGTTGTTTGCTATTGTAAGGCATGGTGACTACCATGTGCATGAATAATATGTCGTCATGTAATAATTTATGTTGTTACTATTTACAAATAAACGTCAAACACCCTAAATGCTGTTGCTTTTTATGTATTAAGTTGTTTGGGGCAAAATGGTCGTACAAATAATTAACTAAAAGCTTAGAAAACTAATTTTCTTAAATAGTTTATCAAGAAGCAAATGTGCGTTGGAAAGTTTCTAAGCGACGTTTAAGACGTGCTCCATACGACAATACGACTTCAAGTTTAGATAAATGTAGCATGAAAAGTAATATATTTAAAATTCACATAAATTACGTTTACGGCCTTCGCAAATGTAATTATATTTGAACACATAACATGAATACAAATAACACTACAGGCATTTATTATCTGCTTACACACATTGTATTCGTAATAGTAAAGTATAAACATCAGGCACAGAGATACAACATAGAAATTGTAATTATATTATTCGAAGTCAACACCAATGTCATTAAAAAGATTTTAGCATGAAATATTTTGACAAAGCATAATATAACTCTTCTCTTAAGAACTCCTGCAGCACACAGTAAAATGACATAACATCATTGAATAGTTCTTTAGAGCGTCATTAAATATTCACCGACACACATTCTTGACGACGATAGACAACATCAATCTTCCCTAGTTGCTATAAATGTAAGATAAGCTTAGTAAATGCAAATTCAATTTCAATCGTATGGGCTAATTCCACGTCACGTGCAATCATCAAGAGATGTGAATAAGTACACTTTTTGAAAGAATGTTTCGTGCATACTTAAAGAATATGCATATCCTCTCATATCATTGATGGCCAATAAGCCTAAGAAGTGTATTTTCCAATTTAAGTATGTTATATTTACATTCGTTCTACAACCCTTTAAGCTAAGGGCGTTGAAAAATTAGTACGTGCTTTAAAAAGCTCCAATGTAAGAAAATTTTAATTTAACGTAATTTTTTCATAACAGAAATGTATAACAAGTCTGCATATTTTTAATAATCTGTCTTATTAGTTATATAAAAATAAATCTTCAGAACACATTTAGCAATTATGCTTAACGCAGACGGAAAGAATCAGGAACATGATTCCATATCTTCAAAGGTAATCAATATTTTGATTCTATGATTTTGTTGGCAAATGATTAAAGAAATATGTTGATGATTTATTTTAATACACTTGGCTATGCAAATCTGTTTGTTTGGTCTTGGAAGTTTATTTTCGAATTCTTCATTACGTATCATAAATATTATTAATCTGTCGACAACGCTAAACGTTATGGGTATGCGAGACGTCCCACATGGTAACTTATATTTACTAGCGGATGGTTATTAACTATGTTTAAAATATTCGTTTCCAGTGGCGTGATCGGAATTTAGTTAAATATGTATTACAAAGAAAACATTTGATATAATGAAACACGAATCCATTACCAAATTTAAATACAAGAATATACTGACAATAGACATTATAGTATAAATCACATCTTAAATAAAACCAATATAACGTACATAATGATACGTATATTTGTTTTATACGTCATGAAAACAAATGTTCACTACTAGTTCATATGTTATGGTTCAAAGCAGAAAGACGGTATAACATATGATGTATTCAAAACTTCTAACGTTTGTCAAATGCCTCTGCCAAGTTTTGGTTGTACAATGCAGTGATGGAGATTATATGTCATTCTTAGCATTGCATTGTAAATTGTCATTCGATGTTCTTCAAGAAACTTTCGAACTACGATAAATAAATGTATTATCCCCTGATTGGCATATATTCAAGATTCTCTTGGCTATGCAAAGGTAATTTGCATTGAATGGACCACCATACTGTCGTAAATAATTTATCAAGATGTATTGTACATCTACATTGGTAACGCCTACTGTATTTATGCCCCCCTCCAGACCATAAATTAAGGCAAAACGTCAATAAAAATCGATCCGTTACATAAATTACGGGTTTTTTTGTTATGCTTTGTAGTAGTTTTAAAAATCTCTGTGCCAAAAGTAATCTGATGAATATTTTTATATACATTTCAATGTAAACAATACAAGACTCACGCTGTTGACTTTACGTTATGTATTTGACGTCATGACGTCATTATTTAGCAAAATTATCAAGCTAAATCTTCCAGCACGAAACAGTACTGACATGGGTAGATGGTCGATTTGTTTCGTTCACTCGCTCGCTCAATGTTCACTCGTAGTTTAAATATGTAGTCAATCGAAAATCAATATCGTGTGCATTTTATTAAGCAATATTGTGTAAAATAAAAATACATGAGGTTACAATCGTCTTTAGTAAAGTTAAAATAATTATCATTGTTTTATCAGTTAAAAAATAATGCATCAACGATGAGGTAATTTATATCGGTCATAAGAGTACGATTTGAATACATGAAATATTACATGCCAGCTACAAGTCACAAGTTAAGCTCAAGATCGTAATTGTTTAACATAGCAATGTATATTGAACTATGTGAACAAAATGAGTGGGACAAGTGCCAGTTAACACGAGAAGCCGAGCAATTATTAATTTTAATATGTGTATGTTTGCATGTTAAATACTCATCATAGGGAATATGAAATAACGCGTATATCAATATCATAAAATTGTGGTTTCACTGTTTAATGTATTTCTCGGACCATCGATAAAGATAAATAATGTCAATAAGTACACTGCACACTAGGAACTGTTTTCAACAGTGTACGTAAATGACACAAATCTAACCATAATGCGTTGAAGGTTTTTACAAGAAACAAACAAAACACTTTTTGTGAGAAAAGTATTTGTACACTTGTAAATAAAATTTAAACTAGCAATAAAGAACAGAACTATGAACGACATATTGCTTTTTTAAACAATTTTCAATTACTCTGAAGCGACATACACATGCGATTGTCTTTTATTATACGTTTATATTATTGTTTGTACTGCAGTAATAGAGCATGTATAACCACAACTTGACCATTAAGTATGCCCCATTCTGTTTCAGCGCAACATAAAACATTCTTTATTAACGGACCGTGTTATAACTGGACAAGAACAGCTTTTAACCAAACCGTTATTGACATCGTGTAAATAACTTAACGTGCATGGGTTGACTGCATATCATCTTGGTCATTGAAGCTCTAAATTCTTCATTTTGAGCTATCTCGACTGTCTCCTTTAACTGAATAATTCAATAGAAAATAATGAGTTACGCTGAAGAGATATTAGCTGCAATGAGACATACATTTTATTTTGTGATGAGTACATGTTACGCCAGTTATTGTTCTTTGCATATTGATTACTAAGAGTGCTCAAATTGAGTACTAGGTACACTGAAATTTTAGAAGGATTAATATGACCTCAGTCCTTTGGAAACATACATTTTTCAGAGCTACACACATAATCTTACATTAGAATATGAGTGTATGGTCTTTAAATATACATGTTCTCAAACATTAAATCAAACAAATGAAATTGGTCGTCATATAGTAACAATATTTCAAAGCAAATTAAGGTTTATATTAAACGTTGTGTCAAAGAGCATATAAAACAAGTTTTAAGTATCAAATATCTTCTGAACAGAGATCAAGATTTATGTTCATGTATTGTCATAGCAAATTGTCTCTATTGCATTTAAATGCTTTTCTATTAACTGTATTAACTGTCTCTTGTTTGTTGGTAAATCTGCTGTTTTCTAAAAGGAATGAAACAACCTATAAAACACATATACTTTATTTGACGCAATAGTGTCCCGCAACAAAAAGCATTCCGCACATATTTGATTTGACAATATCATCCACAGTCCATATGAGCTGCATCACTGCAGTCGTCTTTCGAGGTAATACAAGTTTTGTGACAAAACCCAAACACTTTTGTATATACATTAGCAATATAAGTAACTAAATAAACTTGCAAAATGCATCGGAATTTATAGCAGATATTATATACTGTAATATGCATGTTATTTAAGAAAGCAAATAGTTTAAATAATTTATAGTAAAGCTATCAATGCGCTTAAAATTTGTTTGTGTCCACTGTGCCAATGAATATGTACTATTGCAAAGTAGAAATGTATTTCTTTTAGTTAACATGGAGTTGCGCTAATTTGTATAACCCCTCCGAAAAAGGTAATAAATGCCAGTCGGAGAATGAATTATGAAGATTAACATGCAATGATGCTTGCTATATACTTGAAAGGACCTGCAGCGTTTCTTACACATGCAATTTTGGCATACAATCCATATGACCATGCGCACTATAGTTTTGTTTCCTTCTGCGTTTGATTTCGACCTAAATGTGACATTCCTCAAGCAAACAAATGTATTACGTTGCGGCATAAGCAACAGCAAAACCTTTAGTACAAGTCAATCAGGTTAACCATAAATGAATGAGCATTTTGTGGCAAATGCCTGTCTGTCAATATGTTATGCTGTACACGATTTTAATGTATCCAGAAACACGTCATCATATGGTTGTGTTCATTTATGCTTTGCAAGCAATTACATACAAACTTTCCTTTCCATTTGACGAAAATAAATCGTATTTTTAATTATAACAAGTGCAAATTGTCCAATAATCAGGCGACCAAATATATGTTCCTCTGTTAAGAAAGAGTTTGTTATTAAATGTGATTAAATATGCAACTTTGTAGTACATACGTAAAACAAAGGTAAAATTTGCGCAGAAACAATTTGCAATTGATGAGTGCTTATGACTTAATACTGCTTCTTTTTATTAATAGCATAATAACTTAATGTCACTAAATCATCATTATTTAAATAGATATAATATAAAAACTGGAAACGTTACAAAATCATAACTTTCTCCTTCATCCTTCAATATTTAAAATGCCTCTCGATATTGTTTCCTATTTGTCTTAAATAATTTTCTGCTGTAATCTATAAGTGAATTACTGTTCAATCGTTATCTTTACTTTGAATTACAATTACAGAGTCGGTGCACGTACGATATTTTGTAAACGTATTTAATATCATATATCATACATTTTTTGTGAGTCGTCATGCGTAACTATGCACATTTTCATTAACGATTAATGACATTTTAATAAACTTCTTCATAATTATGTTGCCATTCAAATATTTGCGCGAGTTCCTTGCATGAAAATGACTTGGTTATATATTTGGAAATGACTAACACATTCTTAAGGAAGACATACTGATTGGGATGCATTTTGGCCAGAGCCATGTTTTAAATATAATGCAGAAGATTAGCGCCATATGTATATATGATTAATTGAATATACATGCATAGAAAAAACTAAATGTTTAATGTTCCGATGAACGGTCTTAATAAATCATTGATATATCCAGCATATTATGTTTAAAAGTTCACATAAAACATAAATGAATTTGCACTCAAAAACACCTATAAATTAAATCAAACAAACGCCGCAAATTGCTATAAATCACGGTGCCTAACCAATACGGATAATATCGAAAACATTTGAACGCTTCCGGTTAATACCCGAAACGGCACCGGATCATATCAGAAATATATTGACTGTTTTGAGGTAAGTGTGTACTTTTATTTGAATATTCTCTTGTTTACGTCAACATTTTTCACCAAACCAATATTTTACGGAACAACTAAGACATTCATTCAGTAAATTGTATACTCCTGCTCAGTAATTATGCAGTGGGAACTTATATTGTCCAACAGTTTATGCACAAAACCTGTGGAAACGGAAGTTAAATGCAGATATTGGTCCATATTAACAATGAAAGTCAAATTTCGGAGCTAGTTTCCTGATGAAAACGGCAGCATAATTATTGTTAAATCATGAGTGACGGTTTAGTTTGTAGAAAAAAGCATGTATTTTATTTGTCGATTGCTGGCACCGGATAATGCATGAAGTAGGCACCGGATAATAGCCGAGACTAATGATTTAAAGTACATGTATAGCAGGTTTAAAGAATGTATTGGGTTCTGCTGATATGGTAATCATTTAAATAAGTTATTGATTATTTATTGTTAAATGAAATGGTCTGTTACTTCTCGTCCCTCAGCCCTGACCACTGTCTTAACGCATGAAAAATGTCTTGACCCTACAGTGAAAAAGGTTATTAAAACTAGGCATTTAAGGTTACACATGGTATTGGTTCTAAAAAAATTATGTAGAACGCGTGCTATTGTTGAGCGACCGATTCAACTATAATATTTATAAGATATACGAACCCGTTGATTGTTTAAATATAAAATTTATATGCACGATTCGATAATAATTTGAAAAAAAGAAATTTTTAAGACCAGTTCAGCAGTGTTAATTGTAAAATATGATTGTTGTATAATTAGTCTTTTTTAACCATTTTTATTTACTGTTGTGGCATTATAATTATAATTGATTATTATATTTAATATTATGGGAAATAAGTTGTGTGTAACCTACGGTTAAGATTTTGAGATAGTTCCCCAATCGTGATACTTCCCTTGTTTACAATTGCGCTCTTCAAATGCACATATAGTTAGGTATTGCTCGTTTTTGGATTAATTCATTATCAACATTTAGAGCTAGTAGCTATTTTATTTGTACACGATTTATGTTTAACATACAAAAGTTTTCATTTCATTATCCACTCATTACTGTATTGTTTTTGTTTCAGACTTCAATGCCCTAACATCTGACTTTGAAGTTCGAGATAGAATATGGTAAGTATAGTCTCAGTTGATAAGTTAATTCAATGGACTTAGGGCTACTGTTCGATCTTTCTTGGGTTGACTATAGCAGTGGATTGATTAAGTGTACAATTTCCGAGTATCATTAACTTTAAAATTGTTTGGAACAATTTATCCTGCTTTGGTTAACTGCTATGCCCATGGCATGTGTAAAGTAACCAAGGAGGAAAAGTGTGCCAGTTGATAGGCTCAAACCCATGACATCGGAACACTAGCACATGTCAATTACTATAATTATGATAATTTATTTCAAAATGTCACGACCGACCGATGTTTTTTTCGGGTTTGAAATTGCAGAGACTGAAGAGAAGCAGGAGAGTTGTGTGCTTTTATCTGTACCTATTCCCCCTAGTTATGAAGACAGATACAATGTTGAGTCTTGAGATGATAATTTATTGTTTGAGGTGGACTGCAACAATCATGAAGATGAAAAAGCCACCGAGCAACCATTAGATAGCTGGTTACATGTAGAATGTTCAGTTGAAATTGTTGTCGGCAATAATAATTATGAGTGCAAAATGTGTGACAACAAATATAGGACAAAACTGGCTACAAACGATATTTAGTTAGCCACATATTTGTAATATGTGTTTTAGCTTGTAAAAACTTTTTTTTTTGCATCAAAATTTAAGGTTTGTTGTAGATACTAAAAAACATAATTATAATTTTTGTTGTGTATTGTTATTGTCTATAGACTTTGAACTAACAACATTGGACTGTATAAAAGTGTCTATTACAGAGTTAAACATAGTTCCTTCTATTCCGTGTTGAACAGTTTGGTCTCCTAATGTGGAAGTTGCAGGTTTGAACACTGAGTCAACCAAATTAAGTTAGCTTCAATGTCTCTTTTTAGGTTGACAGAATACAATGTACACTATCCTATTGTCCTGCAATGTTATGCCTAGACGAGTGGTAGGCGGCAGAATCTTCGATCCATCACATTTGTGGTAGCAGCGTATTGGCACACAGCCCCGTACGGCTTCATTCGGTTTACTTATATCGGATCTTTTGGATTTTCGTTGGCTTTTTCCGCGCTTCGATGGAGAATCAAATGCATGATTTCTGTAAACAAATAAATATAAACCCAAACAAATTACATTAATGCAGCCATCTCCTAAAAATTAAAGTTAAATGTAAATAAATCTAGCAGTTAATTGGAATTTAAATATACGACAGGTGGTACTAGTGAAATGACATTTCATGGGTTTAATGTCAATTGCGCATTACCTGGAAGTTAAGATCATAAGCTTTTCTTACAAGAATTAATACGCGTAACAAATATCTGCGTTTAATGATTACGGTACGTTTTTTTTCTCCAACAACTTAGAAACCTATAGTATATACGCATGTCGTTATGAATATCTTTCAGTTACAAGCACATGGCTGGAAATTGCTGCCATACCGGTAGTTCAAAATTCGTCACCAACTTCAAGTACTATATTAAACGTTGAACATACGATGTGAACATGTTGTTTATAAAAGCTGCTGAAAATCACGTAATAATCTGTACATGTATCAATCGATTTCGTGTATTATACAGTGTTGTTTTTCCGGACTTTATCCGGTGCCAGTATTTTGTGGTTTCGTGTGTTATCCGGTTCGCGTGAAATCAATATGCAATCCTTTTTAAACGCAAATACTCACGTATTTGAAGTGCCAGTAATTTCCTACAATTTCATTATAATTTTGAATTATTGTAACAACAATGTAAAGTAGTAGTATTATATGGTTTTTTTTCCCAAGTTACAAAAAAACAAATATTTTAAACTATATCATGACTTTGAGGTAGGTATGGTTCATTTGTTTTCGTTCGTTTTGATAAAATGTTTTATGTACATAACCAATTTTGAAGTAAACCATTAGCTAAAATACCATAATGTTCCGTGGGCAATAGTATTTGGCATTTTAACGCGGTTTTGTGGCCAATTTCACTTTCAATACTAGGCGCATCCTGCATTTTACCATGTTAATTTCCGATATGATCCGTTGCCGTTTCGGAAGGTAACACGTAATTTTATTGACCATAATTCTTTAGCTTAAATGGACTGTATCAATTTATGAACCTGCATAAGTTCATTATAAGATAATTTGCTAGTTCCAACAAGATATTAGTATACTTATACATGTTTGACGGGTAGTTTCAAATAAGCAGAAAGTGTCAAAAATTCCCCCAAAATATAAAGCAAAAGCCATGCGAAATTGCATATCTTTACGTTCAGATTTTATAAAAGTAGTTATGTTAAGCATCATCTTGCCAGACAGACTATTATTTATCGGTCAAGGGAAGTATTGTATTTATACGAATGTATCAAAGATGCGTATTCCTTGAGTACGATTTTCAAGAAATATATAACTGAAAGGTCATAAACACAAAAAAAACACAGGCCGGGCCTATGCGGCAATGAAAGATGCGTCGCAGTTACAGACGTGATACATAATGATTAAGTACAAATCATTAGCAACCTCACTATGTACACGTGCGTTATTACATTCACTACCTAAATTAATATCCATATATCATTATAGCTACATTATTCTTATATTGCATGGTCTATTTTGGTTCATGAAAAGTTTTGATATTGTTCTAGAAAACATAGAAGTGGACATAAAGCACAATTTCAAAACACGTTTACTTTTTAAAATATGTAAATACAGAACAAAGGTGTTCTAAACAAAGGTAGCAACAATAGTATACTAAGTTTATGTTTTATACCCGACACAATTGTTTCCCTAGCATTGTTGTATGTGTTCAATAAATACGCTTGGCATTTTGGACCAGTGTAAACGAATTAATGGGACTTAAGCTTATCGTTATTGAATATTTGCAATAAAATAAATCCTTCAGTAATAAAGGAAATACGTCTTTCTCTACGTCCTTACATAATTGATACAGTCAAAACCATTAATACTAGATAATAAGGTAATTTCTGTTTAAATACACCCACTGTATCAGTTACAATCATTATGGTATGAAGATGTACTTTCTTGTGCCCGCTCAATCTAAATTAATCCCTAAGTTGTAAATGTCTTCATACACACTACGTTGCACGTATTGAGGTAATACAGCTATTGTTAAATATTCTCTCTTACTGTAATCATACAGAAATTTTGGCCGTTCACATCGATCCAATATAAAGGAATATTTTGTATCACTAACCTTACATGCGATCATATTTGCGAGGAAAGGTTCACAATCTGTTAATGCTGTTAATGGTATTGGAGTCATATAATTCCTTCAAATTTTTTGGGCTTAATTGCTCTTCTGTCTTTTTCATCAGTGTATGATTTTCTACTCAATAATGCATGGGTTGTCATAAGCTGCCTCTTTGGTTTCACTTCAATCGACCATTAAAGATCCAGTCCAAGGACTATAATTCAAAGCATACATAAAATGTACGTTATTGTGAACTGAGGTATTAAAATGATAACATTTCTTTGTTTGTAAAAATAAAATGATGTTTATAAAACGCATTCGGTGCATACAGAACAAGATATCTGCATACGTGTGTTAATAAATATCTCATCGAATAGTGTTATTTTAGACTAGCATCGCTCTGTGTACTTGTTCTCTTAAAATTAACACTGTTCCGATGGCTTTTACTCTCAGGGTTAACACTGCCACTGCTCCGTAATCTTTTTCTCTAAGGGCCAACACTGCACGGCTTCGTGGGCTTTTTCTCTTAGGGCTAACACTGCCACTGCTCCGTGGGCTTTTTATCTAAGGGCTAACACTGCTACTGCTCCGTGGGCTTATTCTCTAAGGGCTAACACTGTCACTGCTTCCTGGGCTCTTTCTCTAAGGGCTAGCACTGCCACTGCTCCGTGGGCTTTTTCTCTAAGGGCAACACTGCCACTGCTCCGTGGGCTTTTTCTTTAAGAGCTTACACTGCCATTGCTCCATGGGATTTTTCTCCAAGGGCTAACACTGCAACTACTCCCGTGAGCTTTTTCTCTAAGGGCTACCACTGCTACTTGGCCTTTTTCTCTAAGGACTTACACTGCCACTGCTTCGTGGGCTTTTTCTCTAAAGGCTAACACTGCCACTGCTACGTGGGCTTTTTCTTTAAGGGCTAACACTGCAATTGCTCCTTGGCCTTTTTCTCTAAAGGATAACACTGCAAATGCTCCGTGGGCTTTTTCGCTAAGGGCTAACACTGCAACTGCTACTTGGCCTTTTTCTTTAAGGGATAACACTGCAACTGCTCCATGGGATTTTTTCTAATGGCTAACACCGCAACTGCTCCGTGGGCTTTTTCTCTAAGGGCTTACAATGGCACTCTTCTGTGGCCTTTTTCTCTAACGGCTAACACAGCCACTGCTACGTGGGGTTTTTCTCTAAGGACGAACACTGCCACTGCTCCGTAGGCTTTAACTTTGTAGGCTAACACATTACACTGTTTCGGAATTGTATTCTAAGGGCTAACATTCCCACTGCTCCGTTAGCTTTTTCTCGGTGGGCTTATACTGACACTTCTCCGTGGGATTTTTACTCACAATATTGCATTTTCAAAATAACTGATTTATATGTGAAAACATACATGTTGACTTCCTTGAATCTTAACATTATTAAAATGTTTAAGTTTTTCTTAAGTTCTTTCTATATTGAATTGCAAATAATCGTTAGATAAGAAGATATACTATACAGTGAATGTTTGCAAAACGTATGTGTAAAGCTGAAGATGATCCGCTGCAACATAATATAAATATAATATCACAAACATGTATAATTATATGTTCGACTGTAAACGAAAACGATATGATAAGTTTCACGTCTGGTTGTGTAATCTGGACAATTCAAGCATAAATTGTCTTTCTTAAACATTTACTCATGGTTCATGTATGTCTTATTTCCCACCAAGATTATTTATGTCATAGTTTGTATTGTTTCATGTCAGGGAAAGCCAATATGGTTTATTTCAATGATTAAACTTATATCGTTTCACCACAACATCACTAATGTTTGGTTTAATGGTTTTTTGTTGTATTAACCTCGAAAAATTAATTGATACCTTAATGTATGCCTACAGTGTAAATCATGGAGAATGAATGGGTTCCGTGTTCTACTTATCAATCATCTTTACTAGCAAAAATAATTCTAGAAATTTGGGATCTCGAGCTGTTAACACAAGTACTAGACCATTAACATGTTATTTTCTCAATGGCCGTACATGCGTGCTTCATAAACACAATTACTGCTTCACAGAGGTAAATTTGGTATCGTTTAATAGTGTACATACACTAACCTATAGCTCGTTTTGTGTACATATTCAAATGCGTTTATTGTTTAAATGACCGAAACATATAATAATTTGATCGATCGAAAAATATATTTTAAAACTCCGTTCACTTGTGTATTTCCGTTTCGACTAATCCGTGTCTGGGTGTGTGTATGCAGTATATTTACTGCGTTAGCTTGACTGTTTTTCCACTTACAACTCGTTTGTTTCCATTAATAATATACTGCCCTTAATAGTTTTTCCTTACAATAGCTAATTACAAACAAATACATTTCAAAAACCATAGTAAACGCACGCGTCGTGGTAAAACTGTTGTAATAAAATAACCGACTTGTACTATAAACATACATCTTCAAGCTTTCGGGAAAACAGTGCAATATTGTCGGCGCCTTTTGTTCAATAGCTATATGTCGCAAACATTTATAATTGCCATTAACATTAATTTTCACAATTTATATTTTACACATGTTATAAGTAAACGGTAATAAAAGCGTTGTACGCCAGGCCTTTGATTGTAGTTTTAATAGTTCACTCAAAACAATTCTTAATTGGCTTTACTTCATATAAAAGACAACATATTCCTTTTCACAAAAATGGTCATAAATTGTCTTTAAGCAATCAATTTATATGTATACTAGTCAAGTCACGGTTAATTAATAAAGATACTAATCAGTCCTTCGACTCAAGTGCGGTCGTACTTATACGTCACCTATGTTTGAACTCACGACAAATAATAAGAACAAGCATAGACAGCTATGTCTGAACTCACGACAGCAAATAAGAACAGGCATAGTCAGCTATGTCTGAACTCACGACAGCAAATAAGAACAGATATAGTCAGCTATGTCTTAGCTCACGACAGCAAATAAGAACAGGCATAGTCAGCTATGTCTTAACTCACGACAGCAAATAAGAACAGGCATAGTCAGCTATGTCTGAACTCACGACAGCAAATAAGAACAGACATAGTCAGCTATGTCTGAACTCACGACAGAAAATAAGAACAGGCATAGTCAGCTTTGTTTAAAATCACGACAGCAAATAAGAACAAACATAGTCAGCTATGTTTGAACTCACGACAGCAAATAAGAACAAGTATAAAGCTTTTTGAAAAGAAACATATGGATAAAATTTATTTTGAATGTATTTAAGTTTGTGTTTATGAAAAGCAATCATTATATATGATCAACATGAAAGGCATTTATAATTGATAGTAAATGGCAGAAAAACTTCAAATTGAAATTATATATGCAATCTTCATAGCACACAATGCACTTACTGTAATTTCACTTTGTTGTTGTTTTCACTTATTTTGTATAGAAAGTGTGCCATGTGATCATACGGGCTAAATGAATAATAACTATTAACCAGCTGACGCATGATCTTATTTTAAAAAAAATTAACTTTTGGTTTTGTGGTATGTGATGTTATAACATGTTAACGTTCTGTATATGAAATGTTTCTAACAGACTACACATCAAAACTTTCACTAGTATAATATGATACTCAATATAAAGTTAAGGAACTCTTAAGAGCCATTCCATATTTTTAAATAAAATGTGATTCTGGTAGCAAAAGTCGATCATCAACAAGGTTCATATAGAAGAGATATAATATTATATATGTTATTTGGTAAGTTTCACAACACCAATTAACAATAAATTATAACGAACATCATTTAACATATCACTTTGTCATCACATTAGCATATTGAGCTTACCAAACGAACAAAACATATGAAGAGTTTTTTGGCAATTAACTGGTCAAGTATTTGTTTCACTTTCCTTGTCTTACTATACAGAATTAACAACAAATTGGGTCTGATGAATCAATTAACTAAATTCTACAAGGCTGACTTTATTAGCCTAAGAACAGAAAACCGGTAATTTATACTTTGACTGCCTCATTAAATTTGCCATCATGTCAGTGACCTATTTCTTCCATTTTAGAAACACGTGTAGATCAGTAAGATAACACGTACAACAATTTCTAGAGTTAATACTCAAGCCTTTAAAAAAAATAAAATTATTTTGTTACAATATTAAATGGAAATGGTGCCGATTTGATGCATTGCATATACGGTGGTCTCGTCGTCATGATAAATGATGATAAAGTACCATTTCAGTGACATTTAAATTAAGCAGTTAACACCAACGATGAAAACGAAGCACCGTTCATATCCATACAACCTTATTTCACACACACTTATGATTATACCATAAATATTAAGTAAACTAACGCAGATGGATTCTGTCAAATATTACATTAGCTTGTAGTATTTAATTTAAACGTGCATGCAATTTGGCACACAATAAATGTGAAAATTCGCATTTAAGTCTGTGTAAATAGTATTTTATTTATTTTAACCGGAATTTTATTTCAACAAGGACTTAAATCTCCTGCGTAATGACGAAAACAACAGTTTAAACACAATACAGTCTATCAAATGAGCAAACATTTACATAGCTTCTTTGACAAATTGAAAATTATAGTGATATTGGCGCACGTAGGTGAAAATACATGCTTACAGTTCAAATCCAATGGGTAGTAGATATTGCAAATTAAAATAAGCAAGCTGAGTGATTGTGATTGTCTGAAAAATTGCCATTCTAAAATTTAATTAATAATGCTTTGCAAATACATGTACGGTGCTAGCTTAAGGTGTACCATATACGGTAATTTGTCATTAATATAATTATCAATATTGTGACAATATTATGATAAACATTTGTTGCTGGATAAAGTGGTTAAATATAAAAAGTGTGAATTGCATCCTACATCCATGTTATATAGACATAGAAATAATTGCCCAACAACATAATTAAAACTAGTGTTCTTATGCTTAATTTCAGCCTCGGTGTTATAAATGTTGACGGTACTCGAGTCGACTGGGACAAAGTACGTAAGCCTGAAGGAAACTTTCGACGAGTCTGCAACACAACCTATACTTAGAAAGCCCCGAATGCTGTTGGCTAGTTCATCAACGGAGAACCATTCAGCGAAAATGATTTTTAACGGTGCGGACGCATTCAGCAATTTAATCGGAAACCAATGCCCGAACGTCATTGATAAATGAATTTGTGATCAAACGCATGACCATAGATAACCGAGGAATCAACCTCTATCGGTTGACTTGACTAAAGTGTATCGATACACCATTTAATCATTTGTCAATCTTATCGAGTAACATTTCCCCTAAGTAATGATCTAGTAATAGTATCATTATGATATTATTATATATCGTTTATTCATTTTTTTACGAATATCAGCGAAATCCTTGTACAACTGAGAGCAGTTTCCTTTGAAAGCAGCCGTTACTAAGCTCACCCAAAGTAGTGGACATATTAACGAACTTGTGCAAACAAACAATATTCACTAATTTTATAAGAAGTTATGTACATGTATGTGGCAGCAATACCAGACAAACGTTGTATCCCTGTTGCTTTAATTCAGTTATGTATCAAATTAAAACGAACAAGGTTGTTTTAACAAGTTTTAATGAATAACAACGTCCATCGCCTTTAAGTATTATTTGTGAACATATGTTCCACTTATTTTGTTTAAATGTTGTACATTTAAAACAGGTTTAGAGTGATACAAACGTTCTTGGCTATTTTAAGGCAATTTACTACCATGCTCTTGTATCATATGACGTCATGTAATTATTAATGTTTTCATTAATCGGAAAAAAAGAAAAACTCAACAAACAATGCATGTTAATGCAATTAATGTTAATGTTAATTACCAGTGATTTGGTGTGTTCTCTTTAATGGTCCTAAATATACTGACTCAAAGAATACTCTTGTTTATAGTTTTCTTTCATAGTTTGCCACGGAGTCAAGATGCACCGGAAAGCCAAGACAAAATATTTTTAGAGAACAATAGAACAATTCGGGGTTTTTTACGATTCTTAGTTAAGGTTTAACCATAAAAACACTTAATGTAATAAACACACACTTAATATTACCTTTACGCAACCTGTAAAATGTTTTAGCAATGCATCATTCAAAAACAACGTGTCGTCAAGGTCATTTAACAGAAATCAGGGGATGTCGACATATTCATTCATGTAAGTCAAACTTTTACCAACACACATAAGTACCCTTTACGTCTAATGCATATGTTATTATAATTGGGCACACAAATGACTATAACTAACATAAAATGTATTAATTTACTGCTTGCAAACATTTCAATCTTAGATTCTAAGTGAGAATGAGCCATTGTGATAATACAAAACGAAGTCAAAATAAAAGTATATATACAAATGTATACAATTGTGATATAAAGCATATACTATCTCTCTTATAAACAAAAATGACATCAGCCTAAGTTATATAACATGACATGATTAAAAACGTTCTTTTAAGCGTCATTCAATTGTTTCCAATACGCATTCTTGACGACGATCAACATAGGCAATTTCCCTTGATTTCCTTAGAATCGAGATGTGCTTTGGTTAAGGAAAGGCAATTAACATTGTATTTGCAAATATTACGCCTTTAACAATTCATCACGAGAATCAGAAACAGACGCTAATAACGAAAGGCTTACCAACCTTTTAACTTTCAGAACAATATGGCGCTTTATAACAAGAACTCGTTAAACTTTTATATTTACAAATATTAACTTCATGAATGCCCAATACATACATATCATAATTTACGCCATATTATACCACAACATATTTAATTAATGTTAATTTTATATTGTATTCTATATTAAATTATTGCGTTTCATTGCTTCAGTTTGCAGACCATACTGTCTTATTTTACGTGTATGTTTATGTTTAAATTAGCTGTAGTAGGCCTACGTCTTATGCTTTTACATACTTGTTATTTGCTCGATGTAAAGATTCTTACAGAATGTCCAGATCAAGCATCATACCATAATTTCGAAACGCTTCGCTTGGTGGAATTGGCCCGTAGCATAAAACGACACAATTTAATGGTCGCGATTATTATAACAGCAGTCTAAAACGTCTATAGGTAAACGCATGTTTGCCATTTAACATTAAACTAACTTAATGGGGCGGTGTAAATATTATAGTTCGTTTATTAAAAATAATGTAACCGGCTTAAAACATCCATTTCAATTATTATGTTCTTTTGTTCTGTTTTAATGTAATTACTTTCCTTTATCTCATTATGCTAACATTGTTTATTCATTAAGCTGTTATCCTGTGGCCAGTCTAAATAATTAAAGTCAGTCAAGCATGTGATTATGTCAAGGTTAGGTAAATGTTAAGTCGTGCTTGACCAGTGATTTTTCGCGCTATTGCCTTTGTCTTCTGGTCACTTTCCACTTGGCCACATACTTTTTCAGATCTACTTTTAAGAGTTGCCATACCTTCAAAATATGCATAAGCACAGCACCCGCAGAGATCGATTTTAGAAAGAGAGTTCCGTACACATTCCACAAATGTGACATGGAAATCGTATACATATACAAGAAAGCATATATTTTGGTTGTTTTGAGTCGGGTACTGCCCGTTTATATTTGGCGCCCAACGTGGTTTTGCGGAACCGTTAAGAGGAGAGCAGACAAAAGAAGGCAGCCTGTAGACTCCGTTAGAAGCCGAGAGGTGAGAGTCGTGCAGGACGGGTCGTTGAGAGTCGTGCAGGACGGGTCATTGAGTCTTGCAGGACGGGTCGTTGAGAGTCGGTCAGGACGGGTCATTAAGTCGTGCAGGACGGGTCGTTGAGAGTGATGCAGGACTGGTCGTTGAGTCGTGCAGGACGGATCGTTGAGAGTCGTGCAGGACGGGTCGTTGAGAGTCGTGCAGGACGGGTTGTTGATAGTCGTGCAGGACGGGTCATTGCGTCGTGTAGGACGGGTCGTTGAGAGTCGTGCAGGACGGGTCATTGAGTCGTGCAGGACGGGTCGTTGAGAGTCGTGCAGGACGGGTCATTGAGTCTTGCAGGACGGGTCGTTGAGAGTCGGTCAGGACGGGTCATTAAGTCGTGCAGGACGGGTCGTTGAGAGTGATGCAGGACTGGTCGTTGAGTCGTGCAGGACGGGTCGTTGAGAGTCGTGCAGGTCTGGTCGTTGAGAATCGTGTAGAACGGGTCGTTGAGAGCCGTGCAGGACGGGTCGTTCAGATTCGTGCAGAACGGGTCGTTGAGATTCGTGCATTACGGGTCGTTGAGTCGTGCAGGACGGGTCGTTAAGAGTCGTACAGGACGGG
Source organism: Dreissena polymorpha (assembly GCF_020536995.1). Classification (NCBI taxonomy): domain Eukaryota; kingdom Metazoa; phylum Mollusca; class Bivalvia; order Myida; family Dreissenidae; genus Dreissena; species Dreissena polymorpha. The sequence goes on along the minus strand of NC_068358.1, from coordinate 140,766,770 downwards.
TCGTTGAGGACTGAGTGGACGTAGAAGTCGTGTAACCGTGTACATAGAACATTTCAGAGGATTTACAGTGAAATATCGTGTATATACCGTGTGGACTAATTGTGGAGTGGACATCTGTAAAAAGTTATCTTCTTTTATCATGTTTGGACTTTTAATCATTTGTGGCCTATATTCATCATATGTGTATTCTACACCTGTCTTCGTAATCGTGAGTATATGTATGTGAGAGAGAGAGAGAGAGAGAGAATATATTCATTTTTACCTATCAATATAATTGATTGCTCTAAGTACTTGGTGACGGTTACATCTTTCTTAGATATATACTTCATCCCTTATCAACAGTAACAAATAACACTTTAATGCTGCTATTTTGAATTTATTCAATAAATGATTATTAATTCAGTAATTTTGTAACCAACTCATTGCTATCCCTTTAACCTCTTAATTATTTCATTTCTTGTATAATCCCTGCCTAGTGCCCATACCCTGTCCCAGCCCTTTTTCATTTTGGCCTTCATAATAGTTAGTCCATTGTATTCAATGTTATTAAAATTGTGAGTGTTTGTTTTGATTTGCCGCATTCCTGAGTTTATGTATTGTTGACAGTACATCAGGTTACACTTGTTCACCTTGATTATACATGATTTGATTTTGATTGTCTATATGATTCTTTCATTTTCATACTGCCCTTGGTTTTCATTTGTTTGACATATGACTGATTTTTTCACTGACAGACCATGTGACTTCTACAACTTCCATATAAGGTAAAATAGTAAAACACACATTTATTAGACTTTAAGTGTGAATTATTGTTTTGACTGTCTGACAAGGTTGAGTGATTTGAATTTAAATACTTAGTGCAATTTATTCATTTGAATTTAATTTGAAATTATTTTCAACACTTAATTGTAACTTCTTTTTTTTGTAGAATGTCTTAATTTATTATTGATACTTAGGTTTGATTTGAAATATTTTGGTTTTAATTGTATGTTATTATTCTTATTTGGTCTTTGATTTTTTAGGCTCTTACTTGCAGTTTACGGATTGAAATACTTACTTAATTTCATTTATTATTTGGAATTATTCTTGGACATTTTGGATTTATTTTCATTTACATTGTATATCATTTATACTTAGTGTGTAAAATTCTGTTTGATATAGGTGATTAAAGTAGGTCATGTTGTGTTCAGTTGTGACTTGAGTTGACGCAATAGTGTGTTAACTTATTCTTGTACTTTGGAGTCTTTTGGGTTCGTGCTTTTGTGACCTAATTAGTTTTAACTTTGGTGAAATTGTGTGAAAGTGCATCACTGTTCATACTTTGATGTTTGAAGTTTGAATTTGATGATTGTTTTTTGTTGTTGTTTATTTGTGACATTTGATTGATTGGTTCATTGCGGGTTAATTAATTCACTTATTCATGGTGATTACTGATTAATGTTCAGACAGTGCAAAAGTGATTTAACTTGTGTTTTCACTAACTGAATTTGATTTAAAGTGGATTCATTTGTTTGTTTTCACTTATTGTATTTGATTTAAAGTGGATTCATTTGTTTGTACTTGTATTTTGAATTGATTTTATAGAATTTCACTTTGATTTGAAACTTAATTAGTCTTTGAGGATTTACTTGGTTGACTTTAAGGTTGAGTTGATGCAATACTGACTTAACTTTATCTTTTTATAAATTTGAATAATTACAGTATACGTGGAAGGTGTTTGATTGTTTGTTGTTTTGTTTTTTTGGGCAGCAACTTTGAATTTTAGTTCGCTTTAACTGACTTTGAACTTTATTTGGTCTAAGCTATATTATACTATATATGTTGGAAGAGATTACTGTGTTTCTTTGAAACACAATATATTTTGAAGGGATATCAATATTTCTTCGGAAATAATTACTTTGAAGTAAAACTATTGTTTCTTAGGAAGCTAAGTCTTGAAGAGAATTTTTTTCTTTGGAAACTATTGACTTTGAAGTTGACATTAATTGATTACTTTACAGAATGAATTAATTTATTAATTGATAGGTTGCATTAAATCACTGATAATTGAAAGTTGAATTTGAATTTGGATTAACATAGATGAAGGAGATATTATGGAGACTGCTAAAGCAGAAGGAGGTCAGGATATTACAGAGGAAGATAGGAAATTGCTTGAAGCATATAAGAAGCTTGATGTTAAGACTGAAATTGAAAATACAGAGGACTTAGTCAAGTTTATGTCCACATATAGATGCCGGAAAAAGGCTGAAGATAGATCTCGGTCAGTAGAGACTTCAAGATATGTTGAGGACAGAAAATACTTTGATAACAGAAGATACTTTGAGGACAGAAGATATGGTGAGGACAGACCCATGAATAGTAGAAGCTACCCCAGGATATCAACATTTGGAGGGGTAAGTGGAAAAGGAGAAGCCAGTTGGGAGAGTTTTAAGTTTGAAGTTCAGTCTTTGATGGCTGATAGGATATTCAGAGAAGAGCATATCTTATTTGGAATTAGAAAGGCTGCTAAAGAAGATGTGACTGACATAGTAAGAAGACTTGGAACAAATGTAACAGTTAATGTGAAGTTATGAGGAAGCTGGAGAGTACATATGAAAATGTGGACTCGAAGGAAACTATTCTAAGAAAGTTTTACAATTGTTCCCAGCAACCTGCAGAGTCCATTGAATCATTTTCCTCTAAGCTAGAAGACTTGTACGACAAGGCAGTTTCTATGGGTGGTATTAAGAAGGATGACAATATACTTAAAGGGGTATTATACCAAGAATTAAATAAGGAACTCAGGCAGCAAACAGCTTACAAGTTTGAAACAGAAGATGATTATGATGTCTTTAAAATCTATCTCAGAAAGATGGAGTCAGAAGATAGAGAGGAGAAAAGCCATCTAAGCCTGCAGTTCTTACATCAACACCAGAGATAAATGAGGTCATGTCACAACTCAAAAAGTTAAATGAAAGAATTGATAGATTGGAGAGAGAGAAAGTTACAGGTCAGCCAGAGAACCAGTTCATACCATTCATCAGCAGAGATAATCGGCGTGGACAACAAGGCCATGGTAGAGGTTTCCGGCCAGAACAAAATGGTTTCAGAGGAGGAACAAGAAGGGGACCATCAAAACAAATGTCATCCACAACGTTTATGCCCACCTGTTTCCACTGCAATCAACGTGGACACATTGCAAGGGAATGCCCAAACTAGTTTGTGCTCCAGTCAACGGGTCGGAGAGGAGCACATCAGATACTAAGAAAGACCCTCAACTAGTTGGAGATGTAAATGAAGTCAACTTGAATATTATCAACAATACAACCACACCTCTTTTGGATACTGGATCATGCGTCAGTATTATATCTGAAAAATTCTATAAAGAACACTTAGCCTATACTGAATGAAAGCCACTTACAGAAATGATTAACATTGACTGCGCTGATGGTCAACAACTGCCATACTTAGGATGTTTAGAAGCTACTATAAGTATTGAAAATGGATTGGAGAAAGCAACATCAATACAATGTCTATTTTTTATATCACCAGATACAAAATAATCGGCAAGAACTCCAATAATACAAGGAACAAACATATTGAAAACATTACTACAAGATTGCAAGGATAATTTTAGTGAACACTTTTTACAAAAGGCTGATTTACATACTCCATGGTTTTTAAGCTTTAGAGATTTAGTAATAAGAGAGAAAGCACTTAGAAGAAACAATAATTGTCTGGCTATACTGAGATGTGCTACCGAGCAGAAGATTACCATAGGACCAAATGAAACCAAACATAAACCAGTGACAGTTGATAGAAAACTACCATACAATGAAACAAATGCATTGATATCAGAAACAGGAGATTCATCACTGCCTGACTTAATTGACATAGGACCAGCTCTCATGAATTATGACATGGAAAAGAATGAGTATGTAGTGGAGCTATCTAACGTCACCTATAATACAGTTACAATAGCACCCAGAGCCATCATTGCAGAGCTACAGTCAGTCGACATTGAAGATAATACAATAGGAAGACACCTGAGGTAATTGGAAGACTTGAAGAGAAGACAAGAAGCATTAATAGAAAGCTTGGACATTGACAATGACAACATTTTAACACCTGAACAAAGAGAACAATTAAAAACACTTCTTCTAAAACACAAGGAATTATTTTCAATTTCTGACACAGATATAGGAACCTGTACGAAAACCAAACATAGAATCAATTTACATGAAGAAACGCCATTTAAAATTTAACATCGTTAAATATAATATGGTTGAAGAGGTTAGAGCACATCTCGAGCTGTTACTTTCATGCGGTATAATAACACCATCCAAATCACTATGGGCGTCACCAGTAGTTTTAGTTAGGAAGAAGAATGGACAACTCAGAATGTGTATAAACTTCGGAACTCTTAATGCCAAGACTATTTAAGACTCGTATGCCCTTCCCGGAATAGAAGACGTTTTTGATTGTTAACAAGGGGCGAAATATTTTTCTACGTTGGACATGGTAAAGCAGGTAACCATCAAATTGAAATTGAAGAGGTGCATAAGGAAAGAACAGCCTTTACAGTAGGAGCACTAGGGTTTTACCACTACCGAGAAATGCCATTTGGATTGACGAATGCCCCAGCAACATTTCAAAGAAATTCAGAGGAAATGCTAGGAGATTTGAATATGAAGATATGCGTAATTTATTTGGACGACCTTATCATCTTTAGTAAAACATTTGAAGAACACCTACAGAACATAAACACCATGTTTAACAGATAAAGGGAATTTGGATTGATGCTAGCTCCTGAAACATGCGAATGCTTTAGAGAAAAGATAGCTTTCCTAGGACACATTGTAAGTAGTAAAGAAATTAAAACTTACCCAAGTAAGATAGACAAGATCAGAAACTGGCCATCACCAAGCACACCAGAAGAATTGAAAAGTTTTATGTCATTTGCTGGATACTACAGAAGATTTATTCAAGACTTTAGCAAAATAACGAGACCGTTGAATGAGCTGTTGCCACCAACCAAAGCAAAGAAGCGATACAAAAAACACTGAGGGAATGAAAATGGACAGACATTAAAGAGGACATATTACCAATCGTAAAGTTATTCTTTCTACATCACCAGTTCTGGCATATCCAGATTTCAACTTACCATTTGCAGTGCACACGGATGCATCAGGTAAATATTAAGGAGCTGTGCTATATCAACAACATCACGACAACACCAAACAAGTCATTGCATATGCAAGCAGGTCACTCAGTAAAGCAGAATCAAACTACTCAGCATTTAAATTAGAATTTTTGACATTCAAATGGGCAATCACCGAAAATATTTCAGATTACTTAACCAACGCTCACTTTACAATACTCACAGATAACAATCCACTCACTTACATTCTCACTACAGCAAAATTAGACGCAACAGGGCAAAGACGGGCATCAGATTCGGGCAACTACAACTTTGACATCATATACATAGCAGGCAGAAACAACCCAGACGCAGATGCACTCAGCAGATATCCTCACCACAAAATCATAGACAAACAACATGAAAACATCAAAATAGACAACAGCACAGTGAAAACAATTTGCAAGTACATAACACCAGCACTTTTTGACACACTACCAGCATTATCACTCAACATCATAGAAGCTACAGAAACACCATCGCAACCTATAGCACAGCTTGAATTAAGAGAATTAGGAAAGCTCAGAGACAAGATCCATTAATTGAAAAGTGGAGAATAGCAACTATAGACAAGAACATACCAAACTTAAATACTCTACCTGGAGATATCATAATGAAAAAGAACTTTGACAACTTTATCATAAAGAGAGGGATTTTGTATCGGAATTTACATGAGAATGAAGAAATTATTCAACAACATGTTATACCAAACTGCTGTAAGAGAGAAATACTAGAAGGATACCATCATGACTGTGGTCACCCAGGAAGAGATAGAATACTACGATTACTGAGAGAACGATAGTTTTGGCCAGAAATGACAACAGATGTCGAGAAACATGTCTCAGGATGTAATCGATGTATATGGCGAAAGACTACAGTGAATACAAGGGCACCAATGATTAACGTGAATACAACTTATCCATTGGAATTAGTATGCTTTGACTTTCTGTCAGTTGAACCATCTAAAGGACAGAGTAACATCCTAGTGATAACGGATCATTTCACCAAATTTGCCATGGCCATTCCGACAAAGAATCAGACGGCGAAAACAACTGCAGAAGCATTTTATAACAATTTTGTTGTTCAGTACGGTATTCCAACACTTTTACACTCTGACCAAGGAGCCAATTTCGAATCACAGATAATCCAAGAGCTCTGCAAATTAACCAATACAAAGAAAACTCATACCTCTATTTACCATCCTCAAGGAAACGCAACTCCAGAAAGATTTAATAGAACATTACTAGGCATGCTTGTAACATTGGAGAATGAGCAGAAGAAACATTCGACTGATTACATTAAACATATTGTATATTGCTACAATTGTACTCCACACGAATCGAGAAGAGTATCACCTTTTGAATAAATGTTTTAACGTGAAGCAAAATTACCTATGGAAACCAAGTTTAAACAAGTTACATCAGAATTGAAGACCAAACAAACCAAAGACTATATTGAAGATTTAAAAATGAGGATCAAGAGGACAAGAGAAATAGTTGAACAGTATGTAAAAAATGCCAACGTTAAGCAAAAGCAGTATTACGACATAAAGCTCGAGCAGCAAGAGTTCAAGTAGGAGATAAGGTTCTTGTGAAAATCCTAGCCAATACTGAAGGAAAACACAAACTGGTTGATAAGTTTGAAGAAGAAGTTTTTACAGTCAAAGAACAAGTAAATGACCATATACCAGTCTATCGTGTCAGGTCAGAATCAGGTAAGGAAAAAACTCACGTGAATCATCTGCGCCTGTTGGTTACTCAGGATGAAGCAGGAGAGTTCCGGGATAACCAGAAGACTTCTTCAGGTAACAGCATGCTTGAAGAAGTAGTAGAGGAATTATCAGACAAGAAGACCATGAATGCATCCAAAGAAGTAGAAAAGATGGAAGAAGATGATGATGACGAGTCTGATGCAGGAGATCTTGTATATTTTTCAAGAGGTGGGGACGCCCAGATTCTGGCTGACGACATAGACATGTCTAGAGAAGAATCGTTATAGAATAGTTTTTTCTAGAGAGGAATCAAGGATTGAAGACAGAGATAATATTTCTAGTGAACATCAAGTAGAACAAAGAAACGAGGATACGGAAGTTTTAATAGAAGCAGAGGATAGAGAAGATAAAGTAGTTGAAGGTGTTCCTGAAATGCAGAAGGAAATGAAGAAGTGAACAATGAAGATGAGATACCTGATAACTTACCTCATCAAGTCGACTTGCCACAAGATGACAGTACTTAAGAGCCAGAGATTATTGAAGACCCGATGCAAGACCACAATGAAGAAATTGAAGTCCCTATAGAAAGCGATAAAGCACAGCAGATTTGGACATAGATGTCTACATCGAGAGCTCCAACACCAACGCCAAGACGATCGGTCAGAGAGAAAGACCCCCATAACGGTATAAGGATTACCAAATGAACGCTTGTGTGGTACCAAGACCACAAGATGCCAGGTTTGAGGCATTAGATAAACTGATTGCCTCTGGTGTTTTAAATCAAGTAGATAGTAAAACAGCTGGACGTATGGTTTCCAGTATTTGTCAATGAGATGTCAGTATGTTTTTGTTTTTACATATTTTAAACAATATGTTGTATGTATTTTGTATGTATTTTATATCAGATGTTTGTGTTTTTTTGCAAGTTTTTTGCAGTATTTTTTTCTGATGGATAATTATCTGACACATAGTTATATCTGAAATAAATTTCAGTAAAGTGAGATGATGTTGTTTTTTTTTAAATTTTTGTTAACAAACGGATTTACTGATAATGCCAATAGTATCAATTCATGTGTTTGTGATTGCATTATTTTAATGTGATGACACATTTCTGTGGAGCAGGAGGAAACGAGTCCAAAGCACATAAACTTGGTAAGTACATATCCCTAGTATGTATGTATGTAAAGTATGTTGTTCTTGTACAATGTTGTAATTGTAAACAGTATATAGGGAGGAAGATAGGTATTGCGTATCTATTTTGAATAGAAATGATTTTATTTTGTGACGGATGACGGACGGACGATTATGTTTTACTGTGACACGACGATAATTTTATTGTTTTTTTTCTTTGTTTGTTATGATGAAGACATCATTTTTCGAGCCAGGGAAGTATGTAACCGGGTTAAAACATTCGTTTCAATTATTATGTTCTTTTGTTCTGTTTTAATGTTATTACTTCCCTTTATCTCTTTATGTTAACATGGTTTATTTATAAAGCTGTTATCCTGTGGCTAGTCTAAATATTTAAAGTCAGTCAAGCATGTGATTATGTCAAGGTTAGGTAAATGTTAAGTCGTGCTTGACCAGTGATTTTTCCCGCTATTGCCTTTGTCTTCTGGTCACTTTCTTCTTGGCCACAGACTTTTTCAGATCTACTTTTAAGAGTTGCCATTACTTCAAAATAAGCATAAGCACAGCACCCGCAGAGTTTGATTTTAGAGAGAGAGTTCCGTACATATTCCACAAATGTGACATGGAATTCGTATAAATATACAAGAAATCATATATTTTGGTTGTTTTGAGTCGGGTACTGCCCGTTTATAATAACAGTTGATCAATTTAAAGTTTTAAATTTTCAAGTCAATTAGATAAATTGTTAAAGCGAGTATATACGACTTTGTCAAATATAAATGAATTTATATAAAATGTGTAAAAAACTTATTTTATATATATTTCAATATAAAATAAAATAAAAGTTCAGAAGAACATGTGTTGGAAAATGCGAAATAAGCCAGGTGTTAAATTCTGAAATCGAAAACGGCTGTACAGTCGAATTCGCCAGCATGTACATCATGCATGTACGATGTGAATCTAAACTTAGTTTAACGGTTCATTTTAAATTTCTTCAACGATATATATTCATACGACACACGAACACTAACTCTGGTCCTAATAAAAAGACGAATGCTTCGGTTATTGTAGGAAAATATGTTCGTCACAATCGACTCTGGGCGCTAATTTGTCTTTGCTGCATTTTATGAAATTCGTATTAAATGTATATTTTTTCTTGCCTATTTTGTGTTATTGTTACATATTGTATCAGTTTATTACAGTTTAACACATATAAAAATCGTATAATCTCGCTTTAAATATGTCCATTTAAATAATATTATTTCATAAAAATATATGTTCGGTTCGAAAACTTAATACTTATAGCATAAAATTGTCAAGTGACAAATAAACGCTTTTATATAAGTTTCATGTACGTGCCATTTATCATAGCAAATTCCTAAATGTACAAAACGTGCACATATTGTTTTCATCTCTTGCATGTGCAAAACATAGAACAAATAGGCATATTTCCTAAAACAAAGAAACAATGTGAGGCATATTGAGTTCTTTCTTCCGAACACATTTAGCAGAAATGTTGTACGCAGATGGAAAGAATCAAGTAAATAATCTTATCTCTTGAAAGATAACCAATATTTTCATTTCATGATTTTGTTGGCAAATGATTAAAAGAATGTGTTATGTATTTGTTTATAAACAATACACTCAATTTTGCAAATATGTTGTGGTTTTGCCCAGAAAATGTATGTTCCAGCTCTAAATTAAAAATAATAAATTATATATTGTATATACAAAGAGATATCTTTTAGGTTCGTAAGACTTTGCACGTGAAAAATACAATTTAAATAGTAAGGGTTATATACAAAAGTTCAAATTTTAGTTTCCAGTGGTTGGAATAAATGTTATGAATGATATATTAAATCAGAATCAATTGAAAGAACAAACAATAATCCACTAAAATAAAACTACAAAAAATATACCTTTTTAAAACATTATAGCGAGAAACAAATATAAAAGAAATCTAACATTTGGCATATTGTTCTTTCAGGTCTTGCATGGAACATGCAGTCATTTGCTTTCTAAACCGTCATTCCATGTTCTCCGAGACACTTTCCGGACGAAGATATATACATTTATTTTTTCAATATTGGCTAATTTTCAAGATTCTCTTTGCGTATGCAAATATAATTTGCATTGTCTGGTCCAACAAAATGTCGCCCGCAAGAACGTAATAGATATGGACCCACATTTATAACGACAGCCCAATTTGTCAATCTCTTCCACATAACATGAATATAGGCAAGACATCGATGCAAGTATATCTTTTAAAAAAACAACTGGATTTATTTGATGTTTTGTTGTATTAATAAATATATCTGATTTAAATGTAATCTACACCACTTTCGATATTTCGCAGTCATTACATCATCTTGTTTCCAGACGTATTACATTGATGAAATAGATCGTGAACAATGCTAGACTCAAAATTGAGAAAAATCTTACAGAAAAAACATTTGCTGGTTTGGGTCAATTATCGACTTTGTATCTCTTCGTTGCCGTGTTCACTCGTAGATTTCATTATATAATAAACTTATATATGAGCCATATATACTTAATGTATAACACATTGTGTTATTATCGTCTTTAGTAAGGTTAACTATTTATCACCGTGTAAAATAGTTGCATAAATCGTTTAGGCATAAACGATGTGGTCCTTGCTTAACTGGCGATTTCAGTATGGTTATAATGCAAATGTTTATTAAACAAAGTCCCAATTGCGTTGAATTTGTTATTGTTCACATTGAATGAAATATAGTCTACGTAGCTTTTTTTATAAAATGCTAAGCATGGCAACGTATGTCATGCGAAGTATATAACGCTTTCACTGAAGAACGCAGTAATAGCTTTAGAGACTTCGGACTTCTGGTTTTAATTTCATCGTATCTACCTAAAATGTTCATGCCTGCTTGCACTTAGTATTCATATATATTTCCACATTGTTGATTGCACGGGACGTCAGAATTTCATTTGTAATAATGCCAAGAGAGCAATATTTACTCGATATGTTTTGAACATTGCACAGCATTCGATGTTTCATTCTTATCGATTTGAAATAATATACACAATCGCTTTTATTGTTCTGTTCGTTCGTTCATTTATGTTTAGTCTAATCTTTTAAGACAGCTGCAAGTTTATAGTATTTTTAACGAATTCAGCTGCTTTGCAAACTAATACAGACCTTTTGCGAAGAACTTCGTTTAAACCACTTAGCGTTGATCTTCACGGAAATATTTAACCGTTGAACTTCACGGAAATATTTAAGTGTATCTTTAATGTTTCTTGATATAAAGGAACATTCAAGTCAACAATAGATTATTGCTAGACAGATTATCACTTAATTGATTTACCTGAAGTGCAATTAAGAATAAAAAATTACATATTTGATAATAAGATGTTCCAAATTATTTTTCGAAACAAAAATAAATTAATAAAATTAAAACAAGCGTTGTTAAGAAAACATACACAAAACATGGGATTTTAGCGATAATGACACAAATTACTACCGTTATTTTGGCTGTCTTAGGAAAGGTCGATGCAACCAGATATTGAGGTCTAACAGCGTGCTGTGCATTTATATTTTAGTTTAGGAACTACACGAGACGATAGGTACATAAATTTAAGATACATGTTAGACTGTATATTGATTAAAATACGTTTGATTAACTCTGTAAATGTATTAGTACTCACAATATAATTACTGACCACTTGTGTACGTTTATCAATTTCCCCACATTTGGCATATGAATGGAAAGAAAAATCACAGAAATACAAAAAGTTCAATTTAAATTATTTTTTCAGCTAGTTATGATGCTATAACAACCTAGTCAGGCAGAGCTTAAGTAATTGGCATTGCTTCAAAATTGTGTCGAATAGCAAACATATTGCCTCTATAATGTTGATGTTTACAGTTCTATATTTCAACAGATACTTACTTTAGAACAGCGCGTTCCAATTCAGTTTTTGTGAAAATCAGTATATATGTTTTTTTTTTATTTTGTTCCTCTACCATTTTGATTGCCTGTGACTAGATAACGCTTGTGTATATTAATAACGTAATTACAAGATGTCACTAAATTACCATGCAAACGCATATTTAAAGATTTAATATGAATACTTCAAACGGGACAAAAACATAATGTTCTCTTTCATCCTTCATGTTAAAGATGCATACAGACATTGTCTTATAATTGCCTTACGCTGTTATCAGCAGTAACACAGGGGCAGCAACAAATAGTATGTGCTATTGTCACATCATAGCGTTCCCGACAAAAGTACCTGCCTAGAGTTGTTTAATTTGTTTAATTCATTAGGCATGTTAAAACAGGGTAAATTATTTGGTGAGAGCTTCACTTAGGTTAATTGTTATGGCATGTTTAATTGATATTTACCTTAAGTAATTGAAGCAATAAATTTTCCATTCCGACATCAAATCAGGGAAACAATCAAATCCATCGAAACTGTATAATATAGTGATTTATTTTAAAGTATTCTACTATAAACATTACAATGAAGACCGTAATGATAAATTGATTGCATTTGTATAAAGAGGTACTGACTTCTGTCCGCTTAATCTTAATTAATCCTTGATCTGTAAATTTCGTCATAAATTTAACATTCTCTATATTAAGATTATGCAGGTATTTTCAATGTTCACACTTATTACTTTCATAATGAACCTTTGGTCGTTTATATTCAGCAAATGAATGGGGCTATTTGGTATCACTAAAAAAACATGTCATCATATTTCCAAACATATATAGTTCATCAGTCAGATGTTCGAATTTAATAACAAAATAATACATGCTCGGTAAAATGCGCAGTCTGTTTATACTGTGCATGACAGTGGAAGCATAACATTCCTTCCGATTGTTTACGGCTTAATTACTCATCTGTCTCTTTAATCAGTGTAACGATTACAATCATACATCATATGTGCCTCATTGAGTTGTCTAAAATCGATCAATAAAGCATAGGTTCCAAGACAATAATTAAACGTTCATCAATTCTAACTGAGGTATATTATGACCGTTTCTAATCAATAATATTCATTTTAATAAGTTCATTTTAAGACGTTCGGTTCGGAAAGTTACTGATCTAAGCATTAGCCTTAACATTAATTTTTAATCGAATAGTGTTTCTGTAGGCTAAAACTAACACTGTATTGTGGGTTATTAGTTCGAAGGCTAACACTAACACTTCTGATATAGCTATTACTTTATAGGCCAACACTGATACTGCTCCGTGGTCTATTACTGTGTAGGCTTACACTTACACTACTTCGTTAACTATTTCTATGAAGGCTACAGTAACAGTGTTCCGTGGTATCTTCTCTATACTCTTTTGGATACATCTCAAACTGGCTGGGCTATGTCACTGTAGGCTTATACTAACACTGTTCTGTAGGCTTTTTCTCTGTATTCTAACACTTACACTGTTCGGTGGGCTCTCTTTCTCTTTAGGTTAACACTAACCTTGTATGTGGGCTATTACTCTGCAAGCTAAAACCAACACAGCTCCGTGGGCTATTATTCTGTAGGCTAAAACTAACAATGCCCCGTGGTATATTGTTCTGTAGGCTGACACTTACACTGCTACATGGTATATTATTCGGTAGGCTAACACTTAAACTGCTCCGTGGTAAATAACTCTGTAGGCTAAATCTAATACTGTTCCGTGGGCTATTGCTCTATAGGCTAACACGTACTCTGCTCCGTGGTCTATTACTCGGTAGGCTAACACTAACACTGCTCCGTGGGCTTTTATTCGGTAGGCTATTACACATTTTGTACTTGAAAGACAAAAAAAAGTATTTTATGTGTGCAATAAGCATTTATATGTTATATGTATAACATGAGACGGTAAAAGATTGACACGTTACTTCAGATAGGACAACATATAGCGATTCATTATCTGCCGAGTATGACTCTTCAGGCGCGATGGAATAACGTTGAATAAATGACGTGCATGCGCACTTTAACTGAGTAATAGTTAATGTTTCCAAATGACACAATTGTAACACTATTGTGAAAGATATGCACATCATAGCAATGGGCTAGCGTAACTTTTCTATACGAGCGGACACAATCTGTTTTACTGTTGTTGTTTTTAATGGAGCATGGGTGTTATAAGGAATCGAGATTTTTTTTAAATCTTTGAAGTGAACAAAGTCAATAATTTTTCAATCAAGCATTTCAGCCAGAGTAAAGGAAAAACATGAAATAAGAGACGCATTTGTGCATTAGTTTAAAAAAAAAACAATCACATAATCGAGATTTAACGATGTTTGCGCATGCCCATCACATACAGAATGTAGACCTTACGTTGCGACGAATATGTGTGTTTAAAAAAACGTATGCAAATTCATGCTTACGCACATATCCTACAAATTGACATATATTTGTAAAAAAATACGATTACCTCAATGAAGCGCCCTTCATTCTATCTTACTGTTGTTATGGTACTGTAAGTAATTGTGAAAGCACTATGAAGATACATACAACCCTACCATGGCTAGAAGGAGTTTCATTTGTACATTTACAGTTAATGTTATTTATTTACATTTAAGTGAATGCTTACAATATTAATTTACTCGGTTGTCTCCCTAATGCACGTATTGTTACGTATTTGTTAACACACTAGTATGTTGTAACGTAACCGTATGCGTCGTTTCCTGAAGGCTTTAACGCCGAAAATAATATTCCTTTAAATGTTTGTTTTATGATTACCTCGTTTTATTTATTTAATGTTCATAATATATTACTTGTTTGCATAAATTGGTTCATAGAACCGTATAGATAACACGGTTGTATTCCATCTTTTAACATTGATTGCGAATCTTCATGTGGTGGCACTTAAGCGAAATCCTCTTACAATAAAGCACAGTATCCTTTGAAAGCAGTTGTAACTTAGTTCACCCAGAGTAGTGTATGTATTGACAGATGTGCGAACTTTTTGCAATCTGCGCTAATTATACAAATACCTTGTATATGTGACAGCAATACCACAGAACCGTGGCATCCCTGGTGCTCTAATTCAAAGTTATGTATCTATTTAAAACGGTTGTTTTAACAAGTGTGGATGCTTTATATAAAACACAAGTTAGCGGTTAGCGAAAATGATATTCTTTCCTGTCAATAATGCCCTATTCAATCACGCAATGCCCTTGTATGTCTTTCTACGTTTTTATGACAATTATCGCCTTTAATTATTATTGGTGTACATATGTTTCACTTTTGTGTGCACGTGTTGTACAATTCCTGTAAAAACGGGCTCAGAGTGATACACATGTTGTAAGCTATTGTAAGGCATGATATCTACCATTCGCATGCATCATATGACTTCATATTATTATTTATGTTGTTTTGATTTGAAAACAAAATAAACGTAACACACTATACCTGTTGTTGCTATTTATTACCCGTGATTTGACCTGGTCTCCAACATGGTCCTCAAACATGCTCATTGAATACTCTTTTTTTCATAGTTTGATACTGAGTAGAGATGCAACGGATCTCAAAGACAAAAAACTCTTAGAAATCAATAGTATTTCGTTCTCAGATTCCAAGTGAGGCCATTGTGATAATACAATTCGAAATCAAAATAAAAGTATTTGCAAAAATGGGAGTATGGAATTTTGTGATAATGCGTATACTATCTCTCTTTCAAAAATGCCAGCAGCATAAGTAAAATAGAATGACATGATTGAAATACTTCTTTTAACCCATTTATGCCCAGTGGACTCTTCCATCCTTCTAAATTGGATCAATTTATTTCCAAAATTAGGGGTGTCAAGTATATTTATTTCTATATTTATAATATTTCATTAAGAAATTCATTTAAGCAAACAGCGCAGACCCAGATGAGACGCCGTATTATGCGGCGTCTCATCTGGGTCTACGCTGTTTGCAATGTCCTTTTTTCAGGACGCTAGGCATAAATGGGTTAAGCGTAATTCAATGATCTCCAATTCGCCTTCTTGATGGCGATCGACATAGGCAAATTCCTCCGATTTTTGCAGATTCAATGTTATGTCTTTTTCCTATAGAAAGGCATTTAACATTCTCTGTGCAAATATCACGACTTCCAAAATTCATTAAGAGATGCAGAATCATAAGCTTACAATGATAGGCTTATCAATCTTCTTACTTTCAGAAAAATTTGGCGCTTTAATAAAAAGAACACGTTCAAGCTTTATATTAACAAATATTACCTTTATGACTGACCAATAAATGCTCCCAATACGCAATGTAATACCACAACCAACTGTACTTAATGTTAGTTTTGGTATTTTACTCAATCAAGAGCTGAAACATTTAAAATATAATAAATTATGTTGTGTAACTGCTTTAATTTGCAGCACATACTATCTTATTTTTACGTGTATTTTATGTTTTAATTGGTTTTAGTAGATCTACCTCTTATGCTATTAACTACTTTCATTTTTCTCGATGAAAAGACATCTGACAGAATGTCCAGATAAAGCATCTTACAATAATATTGAAAACGCTTTGCTTGGTGGAATAGACCATTAGCAAAACAACTCTTCATTAGTCGAGAGTATTATGAGAGCAGTCTAAATCTTCTATTTTAAAACATCTATTTGACCTTAAACTAGCTAAATGGGACGGTTTAAATATTTTAAAATTCGTTGATTAAAAATAAAATGATTGATAAATGCATAATTTTATATGTGTTCTTATTCAGTTCTTAATTTATAACTTAAAAGAACTGCAACTTAAAAGATGGTCACTATTTTTGATTATACATGTTTTTGTTGGCAAACGATAAGGAAAATGTGGAGTTGTTTATGTTTAAAAACTAAACAAATGACAGAGATGATCTTACTATGTGTCCGTGACATTCATTTTCCAGTTAAATAATGTTATTTCAAAAATATTAATTTCGGTTAAGAAAACTTAATACTTAACACGTTAAAATTGCCAAGATATCAATAATCGCTTTTATGTAATTTTAATTTCGTTATATTCAACATAATGAATTCCTAAATGTGTGAAAAATGAACATATTTTTTCCATCTCTTGTATGCGCAAACCAATGAATACAGAGGCATAATTCCGTTCTAAAACAGCAGACATATTAAGTTCTTTTTCCGAACACATCAGAAATGGTGTTAGCAGATGGAAAGACGCAAGTAAATGATCTCAAATCTTTAAATATTATCAATATTTTGATTCCATGATTGACTTGGCAAATGATTAAATGAATTTGTTTTTGTATTTGTTTTTAAACAAAACACTTTGATGTGCAAATATGTTGTTGCTGTTTTTTCGTCTGGGAATTTAATATCAATCCCTATATTAAATTTAATTATATATCGTCAAAGTCAGACACGTGTTTAATAAATTTTGAATGTTTAGGGTTATTTACGATGTTTAAAATATTAGTTACCAAGAGTGCGAATGAAATTTCGCTAATGGTGTATTAAACGGTAACAAATGTAATAGAATAAACAATAATACATTAAAAGTAAAATACAAAAAAAACCTGATTTCACGGTATTGCATCAATCACATTTTAAATAAGCAAGGGTTTCGTACAAAATGATAGGCATACTTTTTACACGTGTTGATAACACATTTTTACAGCACTAGTGAATGTTATATTATTCTAAGTAGATAAACGAACTATTGCAAATCTTAATGAAAATTATCTAACATTTGGCAAATTGCTTTGTCAGGGCTTGCCTTGAACATGCAGTAATTTGTTTTTTTAAGCGTTATTCAATGTTCTCCGAGACACTTTCTGGACAACAATATATTGCTGTTTTTCCTTATTGGCTTATATTCAGGATTCTGTTTGCCTATGCAAAGGTAATTTGCATTGTCTGGACCAACATAAAGCCGCCCGAAATAAGAGATATTTACCCACATTGATTATGCCAGGCCATTTTGGTTTATGTCCTCCACAGGACATATGGTTCACATTTAATAAAATATATACTTCGTAGTTTTATTTCATATAACTATTGCAACATATGGCATGCGAAGTGTATTACCCTTTCACTGAAGAACGCAGTAATAGCTTTGAAGACTTTAGAGGTCTGGTGTCATTTCCATCGTATTTACCCAAAATATGTCTCTGGCAAGTTTCAGATCATATTGGCTCCAACATGCAACCAATTCTGCAGTTGTCAATTAAGAATTCGCTAGCAACATTTAAATATGTATCACAGTCATATCCATTTCAAAAACTCGTGTAAATAGTGAAAAGGCATCACCATGTTGAAGATATTTATTAAATATGACACTCATGTTTCATATTCCAATTAAAAGTCAAAATAGATTATTTATCATATTATGTTAATCAATCTACATAAAACATGCAGACGATTGTATGAACTCAAATACTTGTAAAACATTTGTAGTTCTTAATTGGTTTGATGGCGCTTCATAATAAATAAATTATTCGTTTGTCACATTTTTGCTATCGCAAATTTGTATACGGTAATTTTATAACAAAAAATGTCTTCAAATAACATGTTATTTCGCAATATTAGGCTCCGCCTATGATTTGTATGCGAATAATCCATGGTTAATGTCAACGTGTATAGAACAATATCACGTGTCTCGTAAGAATGAATAGTAATCTGCAGTAATAAAGATTATTTGTAGACGTGTTAATAATATAAAAGTAAATTCTTGTCGTTACTTTCCAAAACGAAGGTACTTTAAAAGCAGCTTACTGACAACATACCCATGCATCCTGGAATAAATCACCTCAATGCACAATTTCTGCAAATTGTGGCGTTAATTGATATGCAATACGCATCAATCGCCGAACGTTTTTTCCTGTCGCACAATTGCGTGAGACGCATACGACTGTCCAATATGTTACATAAGCGAGCGGAAATGTATTTCCTCAGATATGATACGTTTTAAACCATTACATGTATTACATAGTTTCACTTACGTGTACTCGTAATACAATAAAACCATTCGTCTGCAAGCGCTCGAGAATAAACACGTGTTATAGTGACAATAACGTTCTATTTTTAAGCAATTTCATGTACAAATTTATTCACATGCATAAGTTCATTTATCAAACAATTTACTGTTTCCAGATAGAGTTAAGTATACTGATAAACCTTGTTGTAGGTGTTGATTAAAATACGTAGAGAGTGTAAAAAAAAACTCCGGAAATATACAGCATGCAATTGTGAATTTCTCCACGTCAACTGTTTTCAAAAGTATTGTTGATGAGAATCATCATGACAGATAGTGATTTTATTCATAGCAAAAGGAAAGTATTGTTATGTTGGTCCAATACAAACTAATCATAATGCGATAATAGATACATGTTTAATTTGTACTATTTCAAAAAAAAAACCTACTGAAATGAATGGTCATCAAACCAAATTAACAAAACTATACATAGCGGGCCAAACGGCAATGAAAGATGCTTTGTAATTATAGACATGATATATAATGATGTATTACCAATCAGTAGCCTCCAACCTAACTGTGTGCGCTTGCATTTATATATCATTGTACTTACAGTATACTTAAATTGAATGCATATTATGTTTCATGAATCGTTAATGTTATGCTAAAAAACGCAGAAGTGGAAGGAAAATACGAAAATCTAAACGAAGACAACCACAGCATTATGTTAAACAGAGTGAGAAACCAGTATTATAGAAAACGTTCATGTCGAATCATAGCGTACCCGACACAATTATCTGCCAAGAATTGTTTAATTTGTTTATTCGATAAGCATGTGGAAACAGTGTACATTATTTGATTAGAACGGCACTAAAGGTTATCGATATGGAATGATTGCATTGATATGGACCTTAGTAATTGATGCTTTAAACCTTAATTTCCGACATTATATCAGGGATACAATTAAATCAATTAACGCTAGATTTAATATTAATGTTTGTTTAAGTACTCCAGTATAACCATATACGTTTCCGTATTCACATCCACCAATGTATAGTACTTTTTGTATCGGTAACAATTCATGCGATCCCATTTCAGAACAGATATAGTTCAGTCCGATGTGTGAGTTTGGAATCAGAATATAGCATGCTCGGAAAAGTGCAAAAACCTGAATACTTAATACTGAGCATGACAGTGGAAGCATAACATTCCTTCCGATTTTGTATGGCTTAATTGCTCATCCGCTTATTGCATCAGTGTATCGATTACAATATCAGTAGCGCATTATTATAGCATTATTAGCCACTTTAAATTGTCTCAAATCGAGCAATTAAACCCCATTTCCAGGAAAATAATTAAATGTTCGTTAATTCTAACGGAACTATTTAATAACTTTCTTTTCTAAGAAATAACTTCGAATTAGTTTATTGTAACGTGATCGATGCAAACAAAAAGAGATCTTTGCATAAACCTGAAAATTAATTTATCATCGATTAGTGTTTATGTATGCTCAATCTAACACTGAGTAAAAGCGTTGTAGGCGCCGATGGCCTGTGGATAGATTAAGTGTGCTTGGGAAGAAGTATCGTCCGAATGTACCCCTTTGTCCGAATTTATACGGATTGACCCTAGCGGTTGAGTGCAGAAGCTCAGAGACTGTTAGACAAGACAATATTTGTGTATATACTACAGTGTACATAGACGGTGGAGGACTACACGATACTGGTTGTGGGAACGATAACCTTTTATTAAACTATACAGATCTGGTAGAGGTTTGTATACATAGGCGGTGAAGATTTATACAACAACAACACAATGGCCGCCCAAATTGTGATTGTTGGCGTCAAATAAATCACTTGCAATAGCCTAAAATAGCTTTTTATTACATAATTAACAGATCATAAAAGTATATGTGTATACTATTATTGTGTACTTTGTCTCACGTAGAACCTTTCGCGCTAGATTTGCGCACTCGAACTGCGCAGTGAATTACCATATCCCGTTAGTTCGTCTATTTCCGAGAATGATCGTGAATATTTGTGTGTTTTTTCTTCTTTCATTCTTCTGGAATGTCTTGTTAACGCAAAATAAAATAACAATATTTTAAAATATGTTTTAAATACCAAAAAATGTCTCAGAAAAATAAATTCTTACCGTCTCCGTAAACACTCGTATTTTTTCGGCCTAGACCGTCAAGTGAGGAACTTATTATCGCATGAATATGTAAACAATAAAAATAATGTCGTAGCCAATGCTTAGCAATTTTGCTTAAACATTTGTTTTGCACTGTTTATGACACTGTCATGTTATATAGTGATGTTCTGTATTTTCAAGGTGGGTTATTGAAATCCACGAAGAACTACTTTTATTGCGCATGAATTCAGTGGTAAATCTGAGTTTTGGGAATTTAGTTTTTGGCAGCCAGCCGATTCAGATAGGCTCATAAATTGGTAGAATTACTATAGCCTTAGGGCTACGCCCCATGCCAACAAGGATTATGACTCTGAAGGCTAACATCTACACTTCTTCGTTTTCTATCAATATGTAGGCTATGAACACTAAACACTATGAACACTAATCCGAGCACTATTACTATGAAGGCAGAGACTAACAATGCTCCGTGGGCTATTTCTATGAAGGCTGACACTAACACTTCTCCGAGGTATATTGCTATACTGCTCCGTGGTCTATTACGCTGTAAGCTGACACTGACACTGCTCCGTTGGCTATTACTATAAAGACTGACACTAACACTGCTCTGTGGTTTATTACTATGTAGGATAACACTACTACTAATACGACAGCTATCACTCTATTGGATTATACCAACACTTCTCCGTGGGCTTTTACCCTGAAAGCTAACACTAACACTGCTCCGTGGGCTATTACTCTGTAGGTTAAACTAACACTGTTCCGCGGGCTTTTGACTAACACTTAACATTTTCCGTGGGCTATTTCTTTTTTGGCTTAAACTAACATCGCTCCGTGGGCTTTTACTCTGTTGACTAACACTAACACTGTTCCGTGGGCTTTTTCACTGTAGGCTAAAATAGCACTGCTCCGTTGGTTATTTTTCTTCGCATCCATTGTTTCGCATAACTTCTTAATATCTGCACACACAGATGTTGACTGCATTTTATAATTAAAATGTGTACGTTTTCCCTAAATTGTTTTGATTATTATATAGAGGATATTTGTTGGATTCGGTGAATTATCGATTTTAATTCACGAGTGAAAATATATTTTTTCTTTGATCACGAGTGAATTAAAATCAATATTTCACCGAATCCAACAAATTTTCTTTTTACTTTATGCTTTTTTTCACAGTTTATATACATTGTAAAAGAGTTTAACTAAAGAATTTCGCTGGGATAATGACGTCATTTCGTCAAAAAATGACGTTATTTACAGTAAACAGTGGAAATTATCGATAATTTTCACTGACAATTTTCACTGTTTGAAACAGTGAAATTATCAGTTTTAATTCACTGATATTTCTCTATTAAGCACCGGAAAACATTAAATAAATGAACTAAATCGTTCAACAGTTAGCAACAGAATTCTAATATCTTATTCGAAAAAAAATGTATGATTACATTTTAAATTGATATGATAGTTAAACTGTCTGAGAGTTATAATTGAAACATTCAAAACAAATTTCCCTTCTCAAAACCTTACTCATAAGTCTCTTATGTCTAATTGTGTCTTGTTTTGTGAAAGCTGGGCATAATGCATGTGCGTAAAGTGTCGTCCCAGATTAGCCTGTGCAGTCCGCACGGGCTAATCAGGGACGACACTTTCCGCCTCAACTTGATTTTCGGTAAGGAAGGACTTCCTTGAAACTAAAAGTACCATAAAAGCGGAAAGTGTCGTCACTGATAAGCCTGTGCGGACTGCACTGGCTAATCTGGGACGACACTTTACGCACATGCATTATGACCAGCTTTCACAGAACAAGACACAATTACTCGTCGATAGTTTTTTAAGTTTTCATGGCTTTTATTGTTTCATGTAAGGGAAACCACATATGGTTTATTGCGATTCTTAGAATTCTATCGCTTCACTAAAACATCCCTGATATTAGGTTTAGTTGTTTAACGTTTTATAGACCTCACATAATGCATTTATCCAGTCTTTATGAAACGCCTACTTCGTTCAACGCTACGAATGACTGTTGTACGTATCAATCATCTGTACTAGAACAAAGAGTTATCTTGGAAATAGTGGTGTCGAGCCCTCAAAACAAATAGAAAGACAATTTGCATTTTATTATCTCTACGGGCTTGCATACGTGCCTCATTAACACAAATACTATTGAAAATATGCCAATTGGTTTTCGTTCAATACCATATAGCTTGTATGTTGTGCATATATGTCTTGTTCTGATAAAACTGGGCATAAAACATGTGCGTAAAGTGTCGTCCCAGATTAGCCAGTGCAGTGCGCACAGGCTAATCAGGGACGACACTTTCCACCTAAACTTGATTTTTGGTAAGGAGGGACTTCCTTGAAACTTAAAATACCATTAAAGCGGAAAATGTCGTCCCTGATTAGCCTGTGCGGACTACACAGGCTAATCTGGGACGACACTTTACGCACATAAATTAAGCCCGTATTCTCAGAACAAGACACATATTTAGATGCATTTTTTGTTTGGAATGTCCGACACATGTAATACCGAATTAGTATTTTAACGTAACAATTATTTAGTTTGTTTATACTGTGGGATGGTAACTTTGAAAGACTGTTTTATTTCCTCCAACAACTCGTTTGTTTCCATCAACACTGTACTCACATTTATGACGGCCAACACTCTTGTTATAAACAAGCATTGAGCAAACATATTCATTCTCAACAACCATAGGAATGGTTAGCGTAATTAAAACAACGGCAGCAATAAAATCACTTACATTAACTGTTAACAAAAATCTGCAAGCTATCATTTAAATGACGCATCGTGTAACATTTCTTTCTAATTATTATCATAATGACACCTTAGTCGTCCAAATCCTCCTAGCATATGGAAATACTTTATCAGTAACCATATATGCGATCATATTTCCTATCCAATATAATCTATAATTGCGTTGTGCGAATTTACAGTAATATTACTACATGCTCGAAAAGGTTCAGTTTGTTTACTGTGTGAATGATAGTGAACAAATAATCTTCCCTTTGATAAGTGTATGACTTTATGGCTCATCTGTTTTTTTTTAATCAGTGGATCCATTACAATTTCAATAACACGTTTTATTGTTACAGTGGTATAAATTGTTGTTACATGTTGACAATTGTATCGTACATGGCGTTTAAAGATTACAAATGATATACTTTGCTAATACAATATGATAATGCATATAATGCGATGGGACTCGTAGTATAAATACCGCATAGTTTTGCCTTAAAACAATGCATTGTGTATCTTCATCCCACAATTATTGATTCACTGAAAAGCAACCTCTGTATGTGTAGCATATTCCGTCGGGGCGTCTATTTCAAAATGAACTGTTTCTAGGAAGTGTGAATTCCAGCTCTATTCACAAGACAACTTTATGATGAAGATAAGGTTTTGACGTAACCGAAAAGCAGCTCATATCACAATATTAAATTAACGATTAACATCAAACTTGTTTTTCCTACTCCACCCGATCCGAGTACAAAGCATCTCGATGCAACACACTATTGGAAAATTATATTATTTTTGGAAACAGCTCATGAATGTGTATGATTATATATTAATCATAAAAGATCTTGTTATATTTGGGATAGCCAAAATACATGAAAAAATTGAGTAATGTGAATTGTTCACTGCTGCTTTATTATATGGAGATGTGGTTTTAATAAATATGATGTTCAGGAATGTTTAAATACGATTTACCCTGCAATGTGTCTTATATATATATCAGCATTTGCATGTGCCATTAATGACGTTGCGACAAATAATTACTGGTATATAAGTCCCCGAATTAACAAACTTTATTTGAGAGAGAACAAGAAGTCGGAGATTAATGTATATTTATGTATAACAGTATGTATCAATATATAAATAAACATAAAATAATAACATTGACATTTAGTCGTCAAAGGATATGCCTATCCTTTTGATTTGTTTATTGTTTGACATTTTTAATGTTCATGAAACATCGTACACTTTCATATTGGAGCTGCACATTATAACATTATAATTTAAAACAGTGAATGATAATTAGCACCAAGTTGATCAACTGAATTGTAATGTCATGTATGCATATTTGACATTAACACAAATTATATAAAAAAAAAACTTTCTGTCATACATTTAACTTAAATAAATATATACAAATCATGTATTCTGTGTCCTGTAATGGTTAAAACTTAATACTATAATACAGAGCAATATGTCTATATAGTATATAATTGTGTTCATGCATTAACTGTTCCATTTTATTTTAAGTATATGCGATATAAATTGGAAGAATGGGCGAAGGAGGCAAATATTAAATGCACTTCGACAAGCAAATCATAACATTTGCCACAGCGCAGACATGCTAAAACAATTTTGACATTAAAATTGACATGTTACCATAAACATTTATTGTAGTAATTTTATAAACTTAAAGTTTTTGGAGTTATCATGCGTACAAAAAAATATATATGTGATGGAGCCGTTGTTATGTTGATAATACCAGTTGTATCCATATTAATGTGTACCAATAGCCCTTTTTTCATTTATTATTATCTGTATCGGCTTTTAATTAAAATCTTTGCTTATATAGGTTACACTATTAAGAAGCTATGCCAAAGTTATTTATATAAGACATTAATTTAATGTACTGCCTTTGTTTAGTTTTGCCCTAACGTCAGTTGCACAATTGTTTCATTGTAGACACACGTGTAAATGAGTAAGTTTTACACGCGTTAGGTAAAGCGGTAATCATGAAGCCTATAAAATAGCAATTGGCGCCTTTTTAGATGCTTTGCATAAATGATGTTCTTGTCGACATGATTAATGATTATAAAGTACATGTCAATGGCCTGTCAACCAATAAATTTACACAGACACGATAAATGAATAAACATTTTATATAATTATGCATAAACCCTTATTTAGCAACACAAACTAATTTCCGAATGAAACAAAAAATGAGTTTAACCCATTAATAAATTATAATACGTAACGTTTAGAACTATTCATATTACATTCTAAGATTGTTAGAAAATTTCCTCGCTTTATATAAAAGTTTTGAAATATAGCTACGCGTATGCAATCGAGCGTATGGTCAACTAGTATTGCCATAATGTCATATTACGTTCAAATATAAAACGTTAATGAATAGTTATAAAAGTTTGTTTGTATATAGAATGCTATCAGGCGTGTTGTATACTTAAAACCAAATGCATCTTATTCGGAATACACTAAATGTGAACATGCGCAGTATTATGTGTATGTTATTGTTCCATCTGCTACAGATTTTGGTCAAAAATTTGCTTTCCTTTGAGAGAGCAGAAACACCAGATATTAACGCAATATATGTCTTTCAAGTTAACCATAAATTCACAATCCCTATGTGTGAAACTGTGTTATATTGAAACGCGTAGATGCCTTTGTGTTTGGGAGCAAATATTTAAATAAAGATACTGTTGTGCAATCAGTTACAACTTACCAAATCTAAATAAAGGGAGTGTGTATGTTCATTTATGCCTTACATGACAATAAGTATAAACATAGTTAAATTCAAATTGCATCAGCAAAAGATAAATCATAACAAGTGACCAATGGCAAACAATTAAAACACGCAAACAACTTTTGCTGGATGTATTTTATGTAAATGAATGTGCAATTGTTAATTATTGATTTAGAACGCATTCATATTTCCACCGTTACAAATTGCGATGCATCAAAACATGCGGATAGATACTGCTTGTTACTATAAATAAAAAAATATCAAGATGTTCCGTTAATACAACGAATATGCAAACACAAAGGCGTAACAAATTGGAACAGGAACATTATAATGTTACCTTTCATCCCACAACAGGTGCATTTTGAAATCGCCTGCTGATGTTGTTACAAGTAGAAATATATATGTTAAATGTTGTATTGCATTATGTATGATTAATAATACATGAAAAATTATTCATTATAAATACATTGCCTATGCTATGTCTATCGGTGAATATATTCAGCATTTAATTAAGTATATCATTTATAACACTAATTTGTTCACATTTCCTGAGATATGTGTCCTATGAACATGTTAGGGTCCGTCTATGATACAAATTATAATACCCCACATGATTGATTTCATTGTATATCGGACTATAACAACGTGGCATGTTGAATAAAAAGTTATCTTCAATAGCTATGAAGAATATTTAAGAATTGAAATGGTTAATAAATTAAACGATTCAACACCTAAACAGAAGTAAATTTCCATCCCCGATGAAAGAATTTACACAACAGCTAGTGAACAAGACCAATGCACAATGTACAAGATGTATGGGCGCAATGTACAAGATGTATGGTCCATTTGCAATGCAAAATTATCAATCGCCTAATGTTACATTTCACTCACGCAAATGCGAATACATGCATACAACTGCCCGTGTTAATAAGAGTAAAGTATGCAATTGGAGCGAGGGATAATTGATTTTCTCTGATATGAGACGGCCTATAGAATTTCCATTATGAGATATAAGACACAGCTGACAACTTCTTAGACAAGAGGCGTATAATCAATGAAGACCAATTTCCATATGCTTACTAGATAATCCTTGATGTATGTGTCCAATCACAATTTCTGAAATGCAATTCCTTGTCTGGAATCCATATCTTCGATATCATATATTTTAAATAAGATGCTCACATTTTGTAGTGTGAAATATCTATTAAAACGTAAATACATGATAAAATAAATATAAAGTTTTCGGTAAAGCCCTCGACGTTTTTACTTTTGACCTTGATTTCTTGCGATAATTAATACATCGAGAATATTGAACGCAAATTGAATTGGATACATTTTTTAAACTTTGGAGATTCAAACTTATTGCAATTGTTTAACGTATACCAATATCGAGTGCAGCCTTGTTCACGAATTTAAGTTTACCAATTGTTTAAAGCAAACAGCTAAAACAAAGAAGTATGAAGCAGACGTTTTACTCACACTATAAAACGAAAGAAGTCATTAAATGTAATGTTCAGACCGAAATGTGTTTAAAAGGGATTAATTACTTCATTTGGCTAAGAATTAAAAATGAACCTATTGATTTAATATTTTACTATTGATATCGAAAAAGGGATATGCGATCCAATATCTACCAAACATTAATATAACATAACGTTATTGTATGTATATCTTCTTTAATCGGTATGCTGATGCACGCTAAAGAATTTGTACTTACTTGAATATCGTTGTGATAATAATAAGCATATAAACCGGTGAAACTAATTCTTAATTGCTGTAAAATAATGAATACAGAGAGTCTCGGATAGCAGCACAAACATATTTTTAAGATTAATAGCGTATTCTAGGATTTGCGACTTGACTTTTCTGTCTGTTGTGTCCGCGTATTCGCTTCAATCTAAATAATGCACCGGCTGTCATCGCTTGTGTGTGTGTTGGTATTTTCCTAACGACTATTAACAAGAATAAATACAATATAAGCGACTGCCGTTTTAACTGTAATGGTTCCTCCACTTGAACGACAATTACATTTCTAGAGAGTATCGTATAGTCCAAGTTCATATTTCATTAGGATATGGTAGGTGTTTATTTCAATCCAATATGCCATATGGGGGACAAGAGCAAAACATATTTTCACAAGAAATAAACATATGCCAAACGGCATATATTTAAAGATTTTAAATCGCTGTTACTTTTAATATATTTTTTTTTCTATCTCATTTTACGTTAACGGTAACTAAAACACGAATTTTATTACAGTATGATTGTGTAAATATTGTCATATGTGATTCCCAGATAATATGGCTGTTAAATAGAAAACTAAATTTACACAATTATATCACAATTTTAACAGACCTCATTTCAAATGAAATCAAATGGCTTATTATTTACTCAAATTAAACAGATCATTCACCCAAATAAATGTCTTGCAAACCACAAAATACGACAAAAATTACGAAATTTCCATAAAATGAAGTACACATTTAATTCTACATTTTGGTATAAAAAAAATGGTTACTCGAATTATTATTTGTTCCTCTGGCGCACTATTTTCCTTATTCTTGTAAAAAATGCTCTGTTCACAATTTTCATCAATTTAAAAAAAATCAACAATTTTTATTCTACGATTGAGCGTAATAATAATGAGAGGTGTTGAATTGTTTGCGCTTTGAATAAAATATTCATACATGTGATAATAACATCCTTAATAAAACATTTATTTGGTTTCAGTTAAAAAGGTTAATGTAAATATTCAAATGTGTTACAATAATAATAACAGCTATACTGCCCATATTTGATCTAACAAATAACGGAGCAACTGTGTATCAGTAACAATAAACGCGCTCATATTTGGAATCCGATATGGCCTATACCTGCAATGTGTGTATTTTATAGTATTATATCACATTCTCGAAAAGCTTCACAATATTTGAAACTGTTGGCATACGCGCTTGCATAATATTATTTCCGAGTGTGTGTGGCTTAATGGCTCTTCCGTCTCTTTCATCAGTGTATCGATAGCATTCTCAATAATAGTTCGGATTTCATCTCCTTCATCATTGGTTTCTTTTCAATCGAGCAATATAGCAACAATCCGCCGACCTATTCAACGCATTAATGTTCGTCAGGTCTCATAATGTTTAATTGAAAAGCCTTTCGTTTGCAAAAATGTCATGAATTAAAATAATTTTAACTGACTCGTTGCGCATAAAACATACATGTATGTGGTTTATAATGTGGTTTTTCTATGCTCGCCAAATGTAAGACTTTAATCAATATAAAATAACACCAAATTAGATCGTTGATGTATAACTTAATACAAGTTTATCTATTTTTTTTCTTTTGCCACTTACAACTCGTTTGTTCCATCCACAATATGCTAACGTTTATGGCGGACAATTTAATTCCATCCGCTAGCCGGTAGTGTACATTTTAACATTTCAATAGGCAAGTAATGGTACGCGCAAATGCAGCAATAAATACACTTTTATACATTGAGTGTGTACATAATTTTGCAAGCTCTCCGGAGAAAATAGAATAATGATGTCGATAATGTCACGCAAAATAATAACCAGTCATAAAAGTCACGTTCAATATTTCAAACTCTGAAATTGAAATATGTTTTCCGCTTTTCAGTACACATATTACTCGTATGTGTTCTTGACAAAAACGTATTGCTAAATGCTAACAGAGATGTTACAAATGTTAAATAAGCAAACCATGGGTAAGTATGTGTTTCATATGAATTAAATTTTTTTGTCGACTTTGTTTAGTGTAGTGAACTTCATCTATGATATAATTTATGAAGCTTAAAGCCCAAGCGTGTTATCCCATATTTAAATTCAGTACATATGATAAACTTCGGTAATTTAATTTGCCTTAATTACATGTATGTTTGTAGTTTGTAAATACATAATATTTTAAGTCCACTATCTGGTATATCTTTTAAGAGAAGATAGAATCAGGATGCTAATTGACAATGTTAAATTAACATATGGATTTATTTTTGAATGTAATGAATATTCAGGTTTAGGAATCTTTATATATAATAAATATGAACAATGCGATACTTTGCAGTCAATGGAATATTAAAAGAATTATAAAACAAAAGAAACAACGTGTTTTTTCCATACATTTTGTTTAATACCTTCTTTTCTGTAATCGATGAGGCTAACGTAACAAAGTTACTGCATTCACAAATTTGTTTTGTGTATGTTTTTGTGTTCTAGCTGGTATCTTGTATGTCCGACCGCAAGTTTCTCACAATATGTTAGAAGAAAAAATCTTATAAGCTAGAAATAAACACGCGCTTGGTTTTTCTGTTGATTTTGCGTTTTAAATGTTTAAGCGTGATTTTAACACTGGCGAATCTTGTCAACGTCTTTGTAAACTTTATATTGACGTTATACTGACTGGAATACCAATTCCGACAAAGTAAGTAGGACACACAAAAAAAACTGAATCGCGTTGGTGTACAAGTTAAGCAACTTTTTCCTCTGATACGAAATGATATTTTGTTCTACAGTAAAATAGTACGCGTAATATGAATACATGATAGTGTATGTTTTACAAGTGCTGATGTATGTCATATTAGCCCGTTATCTTTGTCAATAATTGATTAAAATAATTACACTTTAAGAACAATCTATATATTTAAATGAATATCCCTGATCCCTTTAGTTTTGGTGCAAGACAATCAGAGAACAAAAGCAAGGGCAATTGGGTCAGATTTTCGTACTAAGCCAAAAAAAAACGTTTTTTCAACACTCACCATTCATGCTATTTAGCCCTTCATTTTCCCATGTTTCTGTCTCCTGTTTTGGTTAAAAAGCGTCATGCAAATGTGCACAATGACGTCATTATACGCACGTGGTTGCAATATTGCTATATTGCTTTGTTTATAACACCAAATTGTCACCCGGGGATGACTAGCGTCGGCTTGAAGGCACCCCAGGGTGACATGAATCGGCTTCAAGTCACCCCCGGGTGTCAATAATATAGCTCATTGGGTCATTGTCGAACTGAAATGGCCCACAAGCCACCCGGGGGTGACTAGAAGCCGATTCATATCACCATGGGTGACTTCAAGCCGATTCATGTCACCCTGGGGTGACTTCAAGCCGATTCTAGTCGCCCGGATTCACTTTTTCACTATCACACAATAAATTGACCGAATCTCTAAGACATCGAACAACTTTGAAAAATGTAAGTTATTGTATTGTGTTAATGCATTATTTTACAGAATTGGATGCAATAATGGGTTATGGGTGTTTAAAATCGTATGTTATAATTGCTTTAACTTCATTAACTCATTAATGTCTTTCGCATATGTCTAGGAATCCGATTACATTGTTTTATTCGCACAACAAATGACATTTGAATATTCTCAAAGGGATTTGCCATTGATCATAAATATGACTGCATTATAAAAAACATATGCTTCTTGTGATACAGTGTGACATTGTTATTTAATTACACAGAGGCTGTGAATTCTCATGTCTGTGTTTAGGCACGGAATTATTGCTATTTTATGGCACGTGTGCAACTTTGTAACCACACTCTATCAACTTCCATGATATATAGGGTTAATCCGTACCATCCAGACAATGTTTGGTAGTCACCTGTTCCCGAGAACCCCAAGTTAATTATAATTAAAATTATAGTGTAATTAATTAATGTTATAAATGTGATTAATGATGTTTTCAAATTCAATCTTTTGTAACATTTCATGATGATGTTTATATAACTTTATGTTTAACGATTTTATTTTATGGACAGTAACATGATATGATCAAAACTATGTCAGTAAAGTATTCGATTTATTTTTCAAAGTAAACTCAAATCAGTTGTGAAAAATATAGGGACTCATATCCCAAATTATGTCTAATACTTCTTCGCTTAGCGTTAAATAAAAAATATATGTGACGCGTTGTTTTGATACTTATCAGTCCCTTGTCAGAAATAAACGATATGGCACTTACACTAAATAGTAAGCCTATGCTGGCACTCCTGGGGCTTAACTTTGTTTCTATTTTTCGATTTCTGAAGCCCTTTTAAGTTATGTAGTATTTTACAGAGTCTCACAACGCTGCAACGTTAGATTTGCTTTATGGAAGGCTCATAATAGAGCCTTCAATCAACATGAGTAGCCAACAGTTATTTACCGGTCGATACGTATTAATCAACAACGGAGTTTTTTTTCCAATTCGTTGCATATCTCATTTTATTAACTGAACAAACAACCATGGACTAACGGTCGGTGGAATGAATGTTCGTCTATCGATCACCCGTTACACTCTGATAAATTCATTATAACGATACATTTAAATTTAGTTTACTACTTTGTTGCTTTAACGTATAAAAGGCGAGCTTATTACACAACTGAAATGTATATTATTGCTTTTAATATCTCATTCAAGTGTTGTTAATATTGTATAGACAAGACGTATCGATGTGGTATGCTTATCACATGTAATCCTATTTCGTTGGTGAAATATTGTGCATTTAACAGGTTATTTTAAAGCGTAGCATAACACCATTTGAAATAATGTGAAAGACTAACTGTTTTGTCTTTGTGTTGTTCGCCTAAACCAATAATTGATAGGTGTACAATCGGCCTAAAAATGTCGAATCAACAACCCTTAATAAAATAGTTGTTCTTTTTTTGTTAAATCTTAAGGGGTTCTGATGAAATAGCAGATTAATCAGTTGATTTAGGCGTTGATAAAACATCAATAATGATTTTAAGGGAATCACATTAAATTTAACCTTTTAAGTTAAAATCATAGATTTCATGAATTGCTGGAGTCGTATGTTTGATTATCACGGCATGTCATACAAAACCTATGTTTTAGTAAACGAAAAATTTAAAAGCTATATGCAATTCTGAGGATTTCGATAATTTGGATTACAAAATATTTGCTTTTTATGAATAATTAATATTATTTATTAACGTATGTCGATAACGCACGTACATAGGGTTAGCATTGTGGCTGGAAATAATTACTGGCCCAATGCAGTCGCATCGCCAAAGGTTTTGAGATAGTTGACAGCCATTTAGTCCATTAAAGGTTCATTGAAGGGTTTGCAATCTCATGTTTGTCGATTTTCGTACTTAAAATCGCACATTCGATCGATAGTAAACTGGACACATCTGAAACTTCGCACTCCACAAACCTCTTAGTGAATCAGGCAATAATCAAATGATCGCCTATAAAATATTGTATATATGCTTGTTAAGGTTTAAGTGACCAGAGTATGAATAACAAAGATTTAAATGTTCTGCAACAAGTGTTGTGTTGACACAACAGTAAAACGTTTCACAATGGGTGTTATGTTTCGCATTAACTCCGCATAGTCATGCCTTAATGTGCAGTAAAAAAAATCGATACACATAGCCGCGAATTGATCACTTGCAAGATATTAAACAAACTCATCAGCTTTCCCTAATCTAAGTAGGCAGGACGATCAATTATACGGCGACTGTTTAAATATATTCAAAATTAAAAATTATGTTCACGAGCAAATATACCAATGGATAGCTTTGTTTTGGGTATTCGAACTTCAATGAACAAGGAGCCAAAGACGAATACGTAGCTACGTCTTCGGTATTCGTAGTTTATAGAATATCTAGTAAGAGATAAGAAGGTGGCTGGGTATTGGGAATTATATTTTGTACCGATATCGCGCCGATTTTAATTACCTAGATCGGTTAAAGTTTTGCGCTTACCGACCCAGATTCGAATACCAAGCTGGATGGATATTTGGTATTCAAACATTTTCGAATATAACGCAAAGTTGAAAACTCATTTTGGTATTAATTATTCGAAAAATTACTGAACCGAGTATCGGGTATTCGAATAATGCGAGTATCGAGATTTGATAACTTCAAACAGTTACGAATATCAAACCACGGGCGAATGCCAAGCTTGGGTTTGGATATTCAGACTAAATCTGATATTTAGGCAGAGATGATTGTCCATCTGGGCATGACATAATCAAACTTAAGTTACTATTAATCCATCATCGACACAACATCGATAACCCAGCTGGGTAATGGGTATTCGACCTAAAGAGCAAATCGAGCTAGGGACAAATACCCAGCCGGAGATTTACATAAACTGTAGTGAATATCGAGACAGGAATGAATAACCAGCTGGAATGTGTGAACTAAAACTTAAAAACTTAAAAAATATCTCGCAGAGACTAAATACCCACAAATACTGGGTACTCGAACTTAAGTGTAATCGAAATAATGAGAATATCGGGTCACGGTCGAATACCCAAGTAAAAATTGGGTAATTTTGGAGCTATTGGTTTTTTAGCGAATATAAAATAAATGACAAATCCATCCGGGCATGTGGCATTCACACTTAAGCGAATATCGAGCCAAGGTGGAACAATCATATCGGAAATTTTGACCTTAGGCGAAATTCAGAATAAGGATGGACAGCCGGATGGGTATTGCTTATTCGGATTTCAACATATATTAAATCAATGTTGAAAACCCGGAAAGATTATGGGTATTAGACCTTCTGCGAATATCGAGCAAGGAACGTAAAGTATACTATGTTTTGCGTATATCAAGCAAGGGAAGACTATCCCAAACTGCGTATTGGGTATTTGAATATTATCGAATGTATATAGCAATGTGCCGATATTCAGCTAAGTATCGGGTATTTTAACTATTGAAAATTGTTTCATTAATTTAACAAGCAACATTACAATATAATCAGTGTTTTGGGGCTCCATAAATAAATATCGCATCAATTTATTGATTCTGAAAATTCCATTTTGTGATGACATGGTGCATTAAAAGTTTGACATTTTTTACATTTTACGACACATGTAATGAATGCATGCCTAGAGCAACTTCGAATTAGAGCTGAAGACAGTTGTTATTATTATGTATTTTAGCATAAACCATTTACTACACGAGTCGATTGTTGTGATAATTTCTCAATAAAATACGTATACATTTCACATACAATACATTTTATGACCAGAACGCATAGGATTGGAACATTGATTTACTGCATATAAAATATCTATAGCATTGAGTAACTGTCTAGTAACTTCAAAAGGGTTCATCTAGGTAACGATAAAGTGCAAAGTTCCAAACATCATTGTCCATTTCGCATTAAGCCTCAATGAGGGTAATAAAACATTAAAAATAGCGGTAAATAGCAACTTCAGAATATCTTTATACGCATGCGAACATATATTCCGTTTACGTTTTGAATCTATATAATCGCATCGATAAAATACACAAATCAATAGATAATTTTCTGCCATAAAAAAGTTTCCAGAAATAGCAATCATTTGCTCGAATAAATATATTAATGGCTTGATAATCTAATATACCACTGATGTGATCATTATTCCGGTTGTTTTACGACATAATAAGCTCAGAGTGTGTTAATAAATGATTCTTCATTTTTCAGAACTCCACATGAAATAAAACCTTGCCACAATTTACAACGTTCAAAGACGTCAACGATGGTAGAAATCATTTTATAGGGGACTTTTCACAGATGTTGGCATGTTTTAAAGTTACTCATTTAATGCTTTATATTGATAAATGTAAACATTGAATACAAAAAGCTCCAGTAAAAAATCAAGAATAAAATTTAAAAAAGAAATAAAAGGTAACCCTCAGCAAGTCTCGAACCACTGACCCCTAGAGTCCTGGAGTAAAAAGTCTACCACTAAGACCACTCGGTCGTTCTTCCGAATATAATGCCCGGTGTATTTTATACTTTGTATAATAAATCCTCGTAGTTTGACAAAATATAACGACAACAACAGAACTCTCCAAATTATTAATTCGTTTCGCGTTGCAACGCTTTATAATTTTCGAGTTGTTTAACCGTCAAAAGATGCATATAATGGCTATGTTAGAACATGGTAAATGTTCAGTATTACTGTTTCCTAGCAAATATCACAACTAAAACGAAAATTTGCGAATCTGAACCAACTTTTTTCAATGTTGTCAATTTACCCAAACGTGAAAAGGCCCCTTTACAAAATTGTACAAACATAATATTTTCTTTTAAAAAAAACAACACCATAACTGCCAAAAGCATCTACATATCGTATATCATCACAATATGTACTAAACATTATGATCAATTTGTTGGCGTTTATTACTCAAATTAACGGTATTACGATGAAATACATCGTCGTTAGCATACTACGTATTGTCTTGATGAATGAACTATAACAGTAATTCGATTATATGATAAAGTTTTGCTGAGGCATGCTGACTGATGGGAATCTATTTTTAAAAAGGTAATCACCCTAGGTAAGAAGATATTAATTTATTGTAAAGTGAGAGATCTGTTTAACTCTAACAGTTAATGAAATGCTGTCAGAAAGCACTTACACAGTTACACTTCACCTTCACTACTTTTCCATTTACGATAAGTGTATTCTGATAATTCGTGTGTATGCGTATCGATAACGGTGCATCTAATTTTACATCAGTGCACTTGTTGCTGTTTGTATTAGTTTTTATTAATTTTGAATAAGAGTGTTTTTATCTAC
Organism: Dreissena polymorpha; assembly: GCF_020536995.1. Lineage (NCBI taxonomy): Eukaryota > Metazoa > Mollusca > Bivalvia > Myida > Dreissenidae > Dreissena > Dreissena polymorpha. Next base: position 140,729,639 of record NC_068358.1, on the reverse strand, counting down.
ATAAAATAATGTGTTTAATATTCATTGCTGGATCTCCGACACGACCGACACGGATGAGTAGTCATTGCAGGAAGAAAACATATCGCCACCATTTACATAAACTGAACAAATAAACAGAATAATCGACTTCGTCGATGTCACTCAATATTAAGGCCTTATCTTTAAAAAGATAGACCACGGTTATCCCACAACCGACAGTCTTATGCTACTATATGCAATTTGTTAATTGAACAAATACTATATAACTAAGACATGTATAATTCATAGGTACACAGCATACTCAATGGTCAGCAGCATGGGTTTTGAACACAAAGGTCGACGCATACTTACCTTCGCCGGCCTTACACAAAACCTCCTTGACAATGAAAAACGACATCATAAATCTGGATTTTAGCAAGTCCTTTGTCAAGTTTCCCAACCACAAACTGGCCACATAGCTCGAGTTTTAAGGAGAGTAATCAGAATGGACGCCCGTAACCTCCGGGATCCCACTATAAATATGTAGGTTTGCAGTTTTGCAAACCCTATGTTATTATATATACATAACCCGATTTACAACGTACACTCAGATCAAGCTATTACGTAGACTCGCACTATATCGCAACAGATCAATGACATACTTCAAGTCAATTACAGTATACATTAACATTATACTCAAATTCGGAAAGGACATGTGTTATGACTCGTACAAATGGAAGACATGCATATGGTTGAAAACAGTAGTTTGCAATTACCTGCATCCTCCTGTTAGCCATAAACATATACTTCTGCAACCAATAATCAGTAAATTCTTAAGTGATATGATTAAATGTATACAACTTATTTAACATTATATTTTACTATAAAAACAAAGGCACGATTCGGGTAGTACATGATTGATAACCTAATTATAAGCATTATAGTGAAATCGTTTTTTCTTTCGAACGGTTTACAATTATTCACATTGGAAGTCCGTAGCGGTCATCCCACATTTAATCATTAGTATTTTAACCTTTTTTATGTGGTGTTATGTATTGTACAGGCTATTTGTCACTTTCTGATAAAACAAAATTATACTTCTTGTGTTTCATTATTCCTGCTCATTGTCAGTATGAATAACCTGTATGATACATCTTTCTGCCTTATCAGGTACAACCTTACTATTAGCCAAACAATGTCTTTTACCAGTTTAGATTGTTAACTAAATTGTATGCAGTTGTAGTACGTTATAGTACTTCGATGCAAAATCAAAGTTAATACTCGACGAGCCGAAAACTGAAAATACTTATCGTGTTCGGTGTGTGTCGTCTTTCTTGATGATAATTTCAAAACAAATAGACAACAACGACCGATTTAGCGTTAAAATTATCGGGTACGTTTAAGTTTATATACTGTACCCGGGTTCATGTACGTTTACTTAAGAGTACCCGGGGTACATATAAGTAGTACCCGAGCCGACAATGACCAATCGAGCTACATTTTTATTTGTGCATGCTCACTTTTCTTTTCTTTTTGCTGAATCGCCCAAAGCAGGACGTGCTCCCATGAGAACCGCTAATTAATAATATAATGATTATTCGTGAGAACTACGTCGTGCTTCCGACGCTGCCCGAAGTCAATCACGCGTTCGCTCGTAAACGTTCGGATATCGTCGAGGGAAATACACATGAATATAGTGAACAACAAACATTAAAAACAAGCATTTGTTTCTCGTTATATCTAGGTTACCTGACCACATATAGCTTTGAAACGTTGGCTCTGCTATAAGGAGAATTTAAGGAAAGTTATTTGTGTTAACTTTATTTTACGAAATATTTTACGAAATATTTTTGATTTTGCGTGTTTATGTGGCTTTAACTTATCGAATATCTTCGCCTTGAACTGTCTAATGCTAGGTTTGTGCTGACTTCCGATGCATGTATGATACATTCTTCTAAGTTAATTTTTTTCATACATACATCCAAAGGTTAGTATAGGAGCCTGAGTATCCATGAAAAGTACGGGAATGAAACATTTGATGGTGCATCAATAAACAAAAGTCATCACTTTATCATGATATTAATGCACATAATCAATCGATATATGATTTTAAAAATGGCAATCCATATCATCTTACTTAAAACCTAGTGATCAATATTGTTCCGTATGTTCAAATGTGTATGGGATGATGTATCAAACCGATTCACCTGACACGGCTTAGATGGAAACATGCATATGAAGGTATTTCAAAGTGGTCGGTGCATCCAAAAGTTCTAAATCTATCGAATTGACTTCTGTTAACTTCTGCAATATGTCATTTCTACACGAGACATGTCTTTATAATAAACGGAAATACAATTACTGTCAATTGTAAAAACCAAAGCCAAAACCTATCTTAAACGTCTCTATGCATTTTGAAACCCGTTCATTTCCATGAAGATACGGGCATATGTTTTGCATATACACCTTATGTCTGTAGGATTAATAAATTACAGCAATAATCCTTTTACATGTACAATAAGTCTGTATCTTGTCAAGATACAATGAGTATCTTTATGCAGACGCATAGTCAAAATGTTTGAGTCCAGCAAATAGCCATTGACGCCAATAATGGGTCATTAAGTGCTTAGCATACTCGTTTGTATCATTATTGTCATTAAAATCGGATTGATCACTCGTAGACGTCAACGATCTGTCGTTAGACAAGAACACACTGCTTCAAGTAATTTGTTGCATTACTTTAATAAATTAGAACATAAATATTATCTTACGCATCGGCCGCCCGACTTTTTATTGGATGATCGGAATGTGAAATGGAATTAATCTGAAGAACACCTGGGTATTGAACAACGGTTGCTTATAACGTTGCATTTGGTGTTATGATGGCTTGAAATAGATTACTTGCTTTGTACAATAACGTGTTTATTCATCGAACAGTAACGTTTAGATGTACACCGTAACTATTTAAGTTTGTGACGTTTTTGTCCGCTAGTAAAAACACGTGAATAAAGTATAAGAAGGTCGTCAGATTGTGAAAACTGGATTTATATTTAAATTCGGAATTCGTCGATTGTATTATATTCTTGCCTTTAACTGTTCAGTTGTTCTCGTTTAATTGTAGTTATTTGGATTGCCTCGCCATTACACGTAACAGAACATCGAGAAATGACATTTAGCTCTCGTAACAAACATCAATCCAGCTCTTCAAATCTTTGGTGGCGATTGAATTAAAAAAGATTATTCAGACACATTCAGGTCATGCAACTTTTGCGGTGCTGAACAGTATTTAACAAGTTTTGCATGTGTTATAACTATGTTAACCGTTGCATACACGGTGGTTAAAAGTACTTAAACAAAAAATAAATGCGCATAAGCACAATTTGACATCCCAAGTTAAGTTGGATTTGATACCATTTTATGGTCCATTTATAATAATATTGCAGTCGAATGTATGCGGCGGAAATATGTGGTAACAGGCGATGATCCGAGCTTAAATCATGTTTTATATTTACTGTTGTGTGATACGTGATATCGGTTGTCAGAAGTAGAAATTAATTCCCTTCTGTTTACATACGACTGCATGTTGAACTATTATAAATAACAATAACGAAGTTCGTAGCTTAAAGATATAGTTTAATTATTTGTGTCGCATTGTGGACAATTGAACTAGTTTATAGAAAATAGATATACAATCTTCATCATACATGTAGACGTTATCGTGCAATTACTCAGTACAGCCGGAACTCAATCACAAATGCCTCAGTCAATAGAAGGAAATAACACAATATAGGTTTGCAATTTAGCGTTCTAAATAAAGTGCAAAACGATCAAGAATTATCATTCGGCACTCTTTCAACCACTGACATTTGAGAATGCGAATAACATAAATATTTACCCATTATACTGCAGAGGATTTCTGGCATAAAATGCTATTGAGAGTCAATTAAACACTGGTGTATGGCTGCCATTAGGCGAATTAGTCGTGATCAGCAGTGCGTTATGTATGATGTATATATAAAGTATAAGAATGTATATATATATATATATATATATATATATATATATATATATATATATATATATATATATATATATATATATATATTTATTTATTTATTTATATATATATATATATATGTATATTTATTTATATATTTATTTATTTATTTATTTATTTTTATTTATGTATGCATTTGTTCAAGTACAATTATTTTTGCTTCAAGCAGGATTTAAAAGTTTGATACAACCATTTATGCCTTATTCAAATCATGGCGTACGCAATTCATTGTTGACATGATATAGATGTTAAAAGTTACATAAATACTAAAAATTAACGAATATTTCGCAAAATGTTTTGTAACATAAACTTAAACTACGTCCTGCTATCGAAGCTGCCCGAAGCTAATCTCGCGTAAATGTTCGGATATCGTAGCCTGAAATTCACATGGAATATATTGACACACAAATATAAAACGAGCATTTTGTTGCGCGTTAACACCACATCTATCGTTGAAATGTTGCCTATTGCTATAAGAAAGTTCTTTATGTGTGAACTTTATTGTTCGACAAATTGTTCGAAATATTCGTTGATTTTGAGAGTTAATGGCATTTTAACTCTGTATACACTGATCATGCGTAGCACTGATATTGCGAAATGCAAATTCTAAGAAGTGAGTATTCAACATAATACATAAAAGTTGTATACACCTCAATATTTCAAAAGAATATGAGTGTTATTTGTTTATTTTATCATGTAACACTTGCAAAGGAATCAAACATAGCCTTGGCAGCAATACTTGATTTCACAAATATTTGCTTTTACGAATATCGTAGGATCTGAAAAACAAATACTGTATATCGATCCATAGGTTACATGTCAGGGTCAATGTGATAATTTGTCATGTATATTTACCAATAACAAATATGAGCATCGATCATGCCTATAGGGAGTGGTATTTGTTTGCAAATAAATAAAAAAAGTATCGTTCATCGCACGTAAGAACATTTTTTACGAAGTCACCGAAACGCTTGATGTTGATGTAGTGAAAGAAATTACGTGTTATAAGCATTAAACAACAAATAATAATATTTTCCATCGAACGGCAATAAAAACGATAATTACATTTCACTTTAATTGCCATATAATTCCTAAATTTTGGTTTGGAAATTGATTGCCACAACGCTTGTACTGACATATGTATGGGTCATATTATGCATTCCATTTGAATTTTAATCAATTGTCGGTATGGACATTATTCGATTTGGCTTGATCTAAAGCACACACTGGGCGTGAGTAAGGAAGACTTTTCATGCAAGGGCGAACTCAAAGGCTGTGGTTGACTGATATATAATTATTATAACGCAGCAACTGTCTTATCTCCAAATCTCGATCCTTTCATATACTAATTGTATTACAACTGTATTTTACTGCGCTACACAATAAAGAGATTATTTGTATTATATTGCGCATTTAAGCACATGCATTTTATTAAGAATTCCTGCAATGTCCCGGCTCGCGATTTACCTTCGGCTCCGTCCATGTTTTTTGCAGAATAATACATTTTGGTTCATAGCACACAAGTCGCGGGTCGTAGTGAGAGTGTTTAAATTGGTAGGATATACATCTTATCATCACTTTGATGCCCTTTATTTATGGCGAGGGCACGAAAACTCAACAATCAGGGCACAGGACTAAAGAATACCTTCTCAAATACACTATAAATTTTCGTAAAGTTCATAAATAAAAAAATAGTTTGGCTCTGTTACACTTCTAATTTCTAACATTACCAAACGACTAGACGTTAGACATGTTTATGTGGTATTATATCCACCAAAAACCTATGCCTTAGAAATTGGACCTATACTTTGTTAAATGCCAGAATTTTCGATATGGGTTGTTTCCTTTTTAATCATCTGCACTAGCAAAACGTGTTTTTCTAGAAACAGGTGTGTTGAGCTTTCGGTATAATTACACAAGCCATTTAACATATAAGAGTGTCACTAAAGACGTATGTTAATACAAGGCACAAGTACGCGGGGTGTTGTATGATAATAAGAAAGCATCTAATTGTATTTGTAGTAAAATTTAAAGAACAATTCATTTGTTGTTTCAAATGTATTTATTCCCGATACAAATTAGACCTTTATCGGAATCGGATATCATCAAATTAAATTTTAAATCTCGATTATCATGTATATAATGCGATGGAAATCTAGTATAGATACCTTATAGTTTTACATTTTAAACAATGCATTGTGTAACTTCTCACATGATCTAGCTCAAATATCGATTCCCTGACAAGCAGCTTTTGTATATGTAGCATGTTCCGCCACGACGTCTCATTCAAAATAAACTGTTTCTAAGGAAGTGTGATTTCCAGCATTATTAACAATAAGTATCAAATAACGTTATGATGATGTTCACAACAAGTATCAAATAACGTTATGATGATAACAAGGTATTGACGTAACCAATAAAGCAACATATATAACATTATTGCGTTTACGATTAATATTGTTCTTGTTTTTATTACGCCACCTCATCAAAGTACCAAGAATCTCGATGCAAAACATTATTGTAATATTATAATCCAAGTGGAAACATTCATCCTAGTGAATGATTATGATTAATCCATTTCCATAAAAGGTCGTGTCATAATTGGGCAAGACCAAATAAAATAAATAATTGATAAATTGTATTGTTCAATGCAGCGTTATTATATGGAGATGTAGTTTTAACAAATATGCTTTAACACGATTTACACTGCAATGTGTCTTTTATACATCAGCATTTGCATATGCCATTTTTAATATTCATGAAACATCATACAATTTTCATATTTGAGCTGCACATTATAATTTAAAACAGTAAAGGCACATTTCATTTGTAAAAAAACAACATTTTGATCCACTGATTTGTATTGACATTTATACATATTTTCTATTTACATACAAATTAAAAACCTCTATGCCATACAATAAACTTTACAAAAAAAATTAAAATCATGTATTCTGTGTCCTATACGTAATAAAAGTAATACTATAGTATAGATCATATAGTATTGCGTAAATAATGTTTTTAATGCATTTGCTTTTCAATTATATTTTACGCATATGCGCTAGATTCTTAAAGAACGGGACGGCGACTTCGGAGGCAAATATTAAATCATTTTTGACAAGCTCATCTGAACTTCTGCCACTGCTCAGACATGCAAAAACATTATTGACGTTAAAATTGCCGTGTTATCATTAACATTTCTTGTACTAATTTTATAAACATAACATTTTGGAGTTATCATGCGTACGAAAACTATATCTGTTTTGTAGAAATTGTAATTAATACCAATTGTTGGCCTTATTAATGTGTAGCAATTGCCTTGTTTCATTTATTATACTCTGTGTCGGTTTTTAAATTGAAATCGTGGCTAATTAAGGTTACAATATTAAGAAGCTAGGTCGAATATATTTTAATCTAACTACCTGTATACAACTGCAGGTATATAAGTTTTAAAACAACACGATAAAACAACAATATATTATGAATGTTATACAAATGTTTAACAAATTATTCTGGCAACGAACGACTGCTATCAAAAAAGACCCCGAAGAAACAATGCAATATAAATATGTGTTACATTGCTAGTTTTACCAAAACAATACATAAAAGATTCATACACAAACATCATTAAATATTATTTTATATCATCCTGTTTTCATAGGATCCTTAAATAAAAGGTTATTATAAAAATCACCATAAGGGTATTCGGGGTTATTGACTGGTCCGCTTTACGAATTTAAGTAGTTCCACTTTAATTTTTGCATTTCTTCACTGTCTTATTATAAAAACTTAACATCAAATTATTTCTGCTGAATCCATTTACCAAGTTCCGCAAGGTGTGATTTTATTCTCCGTAAAAGATCAATAATAATGTTCTTCAGTAAAGAATATGCTATCGTGCGTGTTTAGCACGTACAGCCAATGTATGCAACTCAGAATACACTTAATGTAAACATGCACAATATTATGTGTATGTTGTTTTTCTCTTTCTGCTAGAGCTTTTTCATCGTGCACTTAAATGTCATGTGAGATGGCAAAAACATAAGTTCTAAACACAATATGTGTCTTTAGAGTAAACCATAAATTATCTAGCTCCCTGAGTGAAATAGTATAATATTGACACGCATATATGTTTTTCTGCATGTGAGCAAATATTTAAATGAAAATTCTGTTATGTAATTAGATTCAACTTAACAAATCTAAATGAAGAGCGACTGTTATGTTTATTTATGTCTTAAATGTAATTAAATATAAATACATATAGGATCTTGCATAAGTGGTCGTTTTGTATTTAATTTATTAAACGAGTCATCTAAATAAAGATAAAAACGAGGCTTGCCGAGTTTTTATCTTTATTTAGATGACGAGTTTAATAAATTCAATACAAAATGACTACGAATCTAAGATTCTATTTATAAAATGGCCAACACATTTTCTCTTCACCATTTTATTCACATTGTAAAAGAGTTGAACTGAAGAAATTCGCTGGAATAATGACTTCATTTCGTCACAAAAATGACGGTATTTCACAGTTATATAACTAGTGTAATAACACCCGTGTTATAAACAAAATTGAGCATTACGTTATTTCACTCCTGGGTCGTAGGTCATGTTATAAATTTACATTCAAACTGCATCAGCAGAAGATAAATCATAACAAGTGACCAATTTCAAAAAAAAAAAAAACACGCAAAAAACGTATGCTGGATGTATTTGATTTACATTAATTTGCAGGTGTAAAACAATTATTTCAAACGTAATTCATATTTGCAGCGTAACGAATTGCGATGCATCAAAGCGTGTGGCTAGTTACTGCTTGTTACTAGCAATAAATAATAGCTAGATGTTCCCTTTATCAAATGTATGCACAAATAAATACTTTCTGGAAAGAGAAAAATCATGTTTTCTTTCATCCTACAACAGGTGAACTTTGAAATCGTCTTCTGATGTCGTTAAAGCTGTACAACTGTCATCCACGAGTGTATTATTATTAATTCATTATTGAAGACGTGCACTAAATTTTAGTTTTCAAAAGTTATAATTTATTTTACGTTTTATTATTTCATTTAATCAATTGCAGCTGCGGAGCACGCATACATTTTATATCAGCATATACTATAATATGTCAATAATTCATTATGTCAAAGCCTATACGATACGATGTAAATATCACATAATGATTAAAAAAATGCATCGTATATTTTGTTGTTTGGCTAATATATTATATATATATATATTATAACAAACATAAATTTAACATAACGTGATTGTATGTACATCTTATATAATCGGTATGCTTATACACGCTAAAGTATTTGTATTTTCTTCAATATTGTTATGATAATAGAAAGCATATAAACAGGTGAAACTAATTCCAATTTGCTGTTTGCTGTAAAATAATGAATTCAGAGGGTCTCGAATAAAAACACATATTGAAAGCTAAAAGCTTATTCTAGGATTTACGATTTGCCTTCTCTGTCTGAAGCGTCGCTTCAATCTCAGTACTGCAAGGGCTATCGTCGCTTGTGTATGTGGGTAGTTTCCTAACGACCATTAACAAGCAGAAACACGATATAAACGGCTGCCGTGTTAACAGTAACGGACCTTTTACTTGAACGACTTGAGATTATCTAATAGTCTAAGTTCATATTTCTAAAGGATAATTTTTATAATAGGCGTTTATTTAAATCCAATACGCGGTATTAGGGACATGAGAACAACATATTTTCATAAGAAATAAACAAAAATGTAACAAACATATAACATCAGAATATAACTGCATGATTTTCCTTATTCTTGTAAAGGATGCTCTTGTCACCATTATCAGCCATTTAAATGAAATCTACAATTAAAATTCTACGGCTGAGCGTAATGAAAATGAGAGGTATTGGATTTTCCGCATGGAATAAAGTATTCGAACATTTGATAATAAATATAACCTTTTTTGTTTCAGTTCATAACGTTCATGTTAATAGTCACATGCGATGCAATAGTAATAACATCTAGCACATAACGCAGATATGTTGTATCAGTTACAATATATGCGATCATATTTGGAATCCGACATGGCTTATACCTGCAATTTGTGTATTTAATAGCATCATATCACATTCTCGAAAAGCTTCACAATATTTCAAACTGTTGGCATACGCGCTTGTATAATATTCTTTCCGATTGTGTATGGCTTAGTGGCTCTCCGTCTCTTTCATCATTGTATCGATAGCATTCTCAATAATGGTTCGGATTTCATTTCCTACATCATTGGTTACTCTTCAACGAGCAATAAAGCAACACTCCGTCGACCTATTAAACGCATTTATACATGTTCGTCAGTTCTCATGATATTTAATTTAAAAAAATCGTTTGTTAAAATGCATTTAATTAAGATCATTTTAACGCGCTCGTTTCGCACAAAAGATACATGTATGTGCTTTTAAATGTGGTTTTTGTTTTACATGTATCTATGTTCGCCAATTGTAAGACTATTATCAATATCGAAGTTCACCAAGTTAAACTGAATGTACTTATGTTTGTTTTAACCAATCGATGATTATAACTTTATACAAGTTAGCCTGTTGTTGTTTTTCTTTTTCCATTTTCAACTAGTTTGTTCCGTCCCCAATAAACGCACGTTTATGGGTTACAAATTTAATTTCATCCGCTAGCGGGTAGTGTACATTTTAACATTTTAATAGGCAAGAAATGGTCTCGAAAATGCATCAATAAATACACTTTATCTGTTCAGTGTGTACATAAATTTGCAAGCACTCCTGATAAAAAATAATAAAATGTCGATCATGCTTTGTTCCGCAGAAAATAGTCGCGTAAAATAATAGCCATTCATAGAAGTCTCATTCAATATTTCAAACATGTGCTTCTGAAATTGAAATCGGTTTTTCGCTTTATCAGTGTACACATAACTCTTGTGCGCTATTGACAAAACGTACTGCCAAATGCTAGCAGCGATTATACACTTGTTAAATACGTAAACAATGGATAAGTATGTTTTTCGTATAAATTAAAATAAACGATTATCTTGAATTTTCTTAGTGTAGTGAAATTCATCTATAGTTACAAAATTTATAAAGCATTACGCAGATACGTGTAATTCAAAATAAAATTCAGTAAATATGATAATCAACATCGTAATTTTAATTGCACTTTAATTTGCCTAAATATGTGTATATAGTTTGTAAAAACACAATTTTAAGTGCAATATCTGGAACATCTTTTAAGAGAAGAAAAAATCAGGAAGCTCATTCACAATGTTAAATTATCATATGGATTTACTGTTAAATGTTATGAAGATACTGTTAAAGAATATTAATCATTATAAGTAATCAACATGATAAATGCAATGATATGTAATAAATGAAATTTACGAAGAATCATAAAACATAAGCAACAAGTGTTGTTGTTTTTTTCATACAGTTAGTCTGAATACCTCCTTTCCTGTAATCAATGGGGCTCACGTTACACTGTTACTGCATTCACTTATTTATAAATAATATCAAGATGGTCTCTTAAAACAATGAATATGCATTCATAAAGGCGTAAAATTGAAACAGAAAATTATAATGTCACCTTTCATCTTACAACAGGTACACTTTAAAATCGCCTTCTGATGTCGTTACAAGCAGTGGAAATGTCATCAATGAGTTTATTATTATTACATCGCTGTAGAGGACGTACACTTAATTTTGTTGTTTAACAGTATTAGTGGATTTTAACGTTTAAGTATCGGGTGTATGTCCTTTAATCAATTTCAACTGCGGAATACGCCGATAGTTTATATTAGCATATATTATAGTATTTCAATACTCATAGTGGCCATGGTAATGCGATACGATGTACATATCACATAATTATTTAAAAAAGGCATCGTATATTCTGTTGTTTGTCAATTTATCATTTTTGCATTTAAATAAAAGGTTAACACATATTGGTGTGGCCAAGGTAATCGAAAGGACGACCCACTGGTTTAAAAACATATACTAACACAGCCAATATTGTATGAAACTTGTCAGAGCCAAGCTTTATACATATATATACAGCCGCAGATTATATTCAAGATAAATACAATTATCATGGAATATATATTAATGTATTATATCACATTTTAAATGTTGTAATGCATAAATAATATTACATGCTAAATGATAAATGATAAATACCTTGCCTATACTATGCTTATCAGTGCGCATGAGACATAGTAGTATTGTATTGAGTATATAGTTTGTAACACTGAGTGGTTTGATTGCGCTACGTAATGTAGCAATTATTTGTTTGTCACAAGTAACGACTGTGCATTTGATGAAAATGTGTTCCCATTACCCGAGACACGTGTAATATGAAAATGATAGGCTCCGTCTATGATTTAAATTATGATGCCGTATGGTTTATTTCATACTCTATCGGACAATAACAACATGGCATGTTGAATGAAATGTTATCTTCAATAGCTATCAAGAAAAATTTTCCCCGATGAAGAACTTACAAAAAGCTAATTAACAAGACAAACGTGAAACCAGTAATATGTATATGCGCAATGTACAAGACGGATGTTCAATTGCTATGCAAACTCATCAATTGCCTAATGTTGTTATTCCACTCGTGCACATGCGGTAAATGCATACAACTGTCCCTATTAACAAGAGTAAGAGTATGCAATTGGAACGAGTGATAATTGATTTTCTCTAATACGAGACGACATATAGAATTTCCATTATGAGATATAAGACACAGCTGACAACTTCTTAGACACGAGGCGTATAATCAATGAAGACCAATTTCCATATGCTTACTAGATAATCCTTGACGTATGTGTCCAATAACATTTCTGAAATGCAATTCCTTACCTGGAATCAATATCTTAGATATCACATATTTTAATTGTGATGTACAGATTTTGTAGTGGTAAATTTCCATTAAAACGTATTTGCATCCAAGATGTTACAAATCATTTTATTGGTTTTCGATGAAGCACTCGACGTATTTACTTTTGACCTTGGTTTCTTGCGATAATTAACGCAGCGAGAATATTGAACGTCAGTCGCATTTGACACATTTCTTAAGTTAGGAGATTCAAACTTATTGCAATTATTTTACGTATACCAATAACGAGTGCAGGATTGTTTAACCCATTTATGCCTAGCGTCTAGAAAAAATGCCTTGGCAAACAGCGTAGACCGAGATAAGACGCCGTTAACTTAAAGGACTTTTTATGAGAAATATTCTGAATATAGAAATAAGCATACTATACATCCCTAATTTTGGAAATAAATTGATCCGATTTAGAAGGATGGGAGAGTCTACTAGGCATAAATGGGTTAAGAATTTCAGTTTAACAATTTTTTAAAGCAAACAGCTAAAACAAAGTAATATAAAGCAAACGTTTTACTCACACTATAAACGAAAAAAGTCATTTAATGTAATGTTCAGACCGAAATGTGTTTTAAAGGGATTAATAACTACGTTTGGCTAAGAATTAAAAAATGAACCAATTGATTAAACATTTTACTATTGACATCGAAAAAGGTATATGCGATCCAATATCTACAAAACATAAATATAACATAAAGTGATTGTATGTACATCTTTTATAATCGGATGCTGATGCACGCTTAAGAATTGGTACTTCAATATCGTTGGGATAAAAATAAGCATATGCACCGGTGAAAATAATTCCAATTTGCTGTACAAAAAAATGATAGCAACACAAACATATTTAAGATTAATATTTTATTCTAGGATTTACGAATTTACTTCTCTGTATGTTGTGTTCGCGTATTCGCTTCAATCTAAATAATGCATCGGCTGTCATCGCTTGTGTGCGTTGGCATTTTCCTAACGACCATTAACACGTAGAAGTACGATATAAACGACTGCCGTTTTAACTGTTAGGGTTCCTCCACTTGAACGACAATACCATTTCTAGAGAGTATCGTATAGTCCAAGTTCATATTTCATTCGGATATGGTAGGTTTTTATTTCAATCCAATATGCCATATGAGGGACATGAGCAAAACATATTTTCACAAGAAATAAAAATATGCCAACCGGAATATATTTCCAGAATTTAAATCGCTGTAACTTTTAATAATTTTTATATACTTCTTTTTCAACCGTATTTTTTATTAACGGTAACTAAAACATGCAATTTATTACAGTATGATTGCGTAAGTAATTGTCATATGTGATTCCCAGATAATATGTTTGTTAAATAGGCTACAAAATGTACACAATTATATCACAATTTTAACAGACCTCATTTAAAATGAAATCAAATGGCTTATTAATTACTCAATTTAAGTAGAACATTCACCCAAATAAATGTCCTGCGAATCTCAAAACACGACAAAAATCACGAAATTTCCATAAAATGAAATTCACATGTAATGCTTCATTTTGGCATAAAGTAATGGTTAATCGAATCATTATTTGTTCAAATGCCGCACTATTTGCCTTATTCTTGTAAAATATTGTTTAAATATTTTAATTAATGTAAAAGAAATCTACCATTTTTATTCTACGGTTGAGCGTAATGATAATTAGAGGTATTGAATTTTTCTGCTTGGAATAAAGTATTCAAACATGTAATAATAACATCCTAAATATAGCATTTCTTTTGTTTCAGTTAATAAGGTTAATGTAAATGATCTAAAAAATAACGAAGATATTGTGTGTCAGTTACAATAAACGCGATCACATTTGGCATTCGATATTCTTTATATCTGCAATTTATCCATATGTATTTAATAGTATCATATCATATTCTCGAAAAGCGTCACAATCTTTAAAACTGTTGGCATACGTGCTTGTATAATATTCTCTCCGAGTGTGTATGGCTTAATCGCTCTTCGGTCTCTTTCATCATTGTATCGATAGCATGCTCAATAATGGTTCGGATGTCAACGCCTACATCATTGGTTTCTCTTCAATCGAGCAATTAAACATAAATCTGCCAACCTATTCAACGCATTTAAAAATGTTCGTCAGTTCTCATGATGTATATTAAATTTAAAAAAAACGTTTGTAAATATGCCTTTAATTAAGATACAGGTTGCGCATAAAGTATACATGTATGTGTTTTAATGTGGTTTTTGTTGCATCTATGCTTGATAAAGGTAAGACGTTTATCCATATCGAATTAAACCAAACTAGACTGAATGCACTAACGCCTTTTTCAATCAATCGTTGATGTATAAATTAACACACGTTTTCCAGTGTTCTTTCATTTGCCACTTACAACTCGTTTGTGTCCGTCCACAATATGCTCACGTTTATGGTTGACAAATTTAATTCCTTCCGCTTGCTGGTAGTGTTCATTTGAACATTTTAACAAGCAAGTAATGACACGCGCAAATGCATCAATAAATACACTTTTTATGTATTCAGTATGTACATTAATTTGCAAACTCTCCGGAGAAAACAGAATAATTATGTTGATAATGCTTTGTTTCGCAGGAATAGTCACGTAAAATAATAATCAGTCATAAAAGTCACATTCAATATTTCAAACATGTTCTTCTGGAATTGAAATTGGTTTTTCGCTTTAACAGTTTACATATTACTCTTGTGTACTATTGGCAAAAACGTAAAGCTAAATGATAGAAGCGATGTTACAATTTTAATACAAGTAAACCATAATTCATTTATTAATGTGTTTATTTCTTTAATTAATTAATTTATTTATTTGTTTATTTATTTAAGGCATAAAACATTAAGTTAATCGCGTAAGTTATAAGAAGTATACATATGCGTCCATCAAAAATATCTTATATTTTCGGTTTGTTTTTATCGTAACTATATGCAATATTACAAGACAGTATTGTTCCGATCTCACTCGTTGTTCCACTCAGTTTTCCGGCTCGTGGAATACATAATCACACAATCAACTGATGCAACAATACCACCGGAACAACACAGGGATGCATCATTTCCCATTCAATATCTATACCGTGAATATGCTCCTTATTAACAAAGATCACATCGTCACCTGGAGGCGATCATGTGTGATTGTAGCAAATGAAAAACTGTGACATTTCTTGAAGAGAACTTAAGAAAGCTGCCCAGAACAGACTACGTTGTAGGACTGTTGTTGAGACCCTCTTCTCCACAAGAAACACATTGGATTAAGTAAGTCATAGTACAATGCCCCATGTCTTGACTTTATATTATGAGCCTCGCTATGGGAAAACGGGTATAAATGCATGTGTGTATAGAATCATTTAAATAGTTCGTTAATTCATATGTGAAGTAATAAAGAACAAGAAATGTAATAAAGTACATTATATTATTTTTATATTTACACACAATGTTACAGTCAAAACCAATAACATAAAAATTATTTCGATTACCACTTTTAAAAAGTTGGTTAGTGTTGAATCAGGTTAAAGTTTATTTTACAATGCAAACATACTGAACAACGAGCATTTGCGAGTGGTCCATGTTTTCATGAGTACATACATATATTTGACATATACCTGGTATTCTACTTATCCCATCATTTTGAAAAAAACATCGGTCTTTATTTGAAAATACCACAACACAAAGTGGCACTATATGCTAGAAAACACAATCAGCATCAAACGAAGTCGTACAAAAAATGACACCGTTCTTCTACGCGTGTCAGTCTTATTCCGACAGGCCTGAAATAAAGCTAAGTTTTACTCATCGGGGGTTTCTTTTGATGACCCACGTCAAATGTCGTAATAAAGTTATATTCACGTTTATCACTATCATAACTTAAATTGAGCGACTCTCAAAGACATCGAACTACTTTAAAAAGCTGTGTTAAAGTATACTGTGTTAATGTATTGTTTGACAAAATGAATTCAGTAATTGGTTATGGGAGTTTAAAATCGTATGTTTAAATTGCAAAAACTTGACTATGCATTTACTCACTTCTGTCTTTCGCGTATGTTTAGGAATCTGATTACACTGTTTTATTAGCAAAAAAATTACATTTGAATATTCTCAATGCGATTTGCCATTGATCATAAATATGACTGCATTACAAAAACCATATGCTTTGATACAGTGTGGCATTGTTATTTAATTAGCCAGGGGCTGTTAATGTTCATGACTGTGTTGAGGAATGCATTTATTGCAATTTTATGGCTTTGTAACCACACTCTATCGACTTCCATAATATATAGGTTTAATCCGTACCATCCAGACATTGTTTGGTAGTCACCTGTTCCCGAATCCCCAAATCAATTATAATTATAAGGTAAGGTTATTTATTAATGTTACAAAAGTGAGGAATGAAGTTTTTTCAATTTCAATACATTTGTAAAATTTAATTTAAATATTTATTTAACTTTATTTTTTACAATTTTCTTTTATGGACAGTAACTTGATATGATCAAAGCTATATCTGAAAAATATTCTTATTTTTCAAAGTTATCTCAAGTCAGTTGTGAAATATATAGGGAATCATATCCCAAATTATGTTTAATACTTCTTCGCCAAGCATTAAATAAAATTTTGCTGTGTCGCGTTTTTTTGATACTCAGCAGTGCCTTGTCAGTGATCAACGATATGGCGCTTACAATAAAAAGTAAGCTTATGCTGGTACACCTGGACTTTGTTTATATTTTTCGATTTCTGAAGCCCCCTAAAGTTATTTAGTAATTAACAGAGTCTCACTAAGCTGCAACGTTAGATTGGCTTTGGATATCATTCCTGAAAATACAGAATTATGGAAGGCTCATAATAGAGCTTTAAATCAACATGAGTAGCCAAAAGTTATTTAACAATCGATGCGTATTTATCAACAACGGAGTATTTATCAAATACGACACGAAGTAGCGACTAGTTGAATATTTCATTTGATTAACTGAACAAACCACCGTGGACAAACAACGGAGGAATGAATGTTGGTCTATCGATCACTCGTTACCCTCTGATAAATTGATTATAACGATAACTATAAAGTCAGTTTACTATTGTGTTGCTTTTACGTATAAAACGCGAGATTATTACAAAACAAAAAAAAATGTTTACTATTGCTCTTATCCTTATTAAAGTAGTTTTAATATTTTACAGACAAGACGTATCGGTTAGGTAAGCTTATCGCATGTAATTGTATTTCGTTGGTGAAATAGTATGCATTGAAGAGGTTATTATAAAGCGTAGCTTTAACTATTAATTTGAACGACTATCTGTCTAGTCTTTGTGTTGTTCGCCTAAGCTAATAATTGATAGTTGCACAATTGACCTAAACATGTCGGATCAATAACCCTTAATAATATAATTGTGTTTTTTTAATTCGTAAGAGAATACGATTAAATGAGAAATATTGTTCAAATTTATCAATTGATTTAGGCGTTGATAAAACATCAATAATTCTATTAAGTGAAACTCATTACATTTTACTTTTTACGTGAAGATCATAGATTTCTCTTTAATTGCTGGAGTCTAATGTTTTATTTGTCATTGCATGTCAAACAAAACCTATGTTTTAGTAAACGAAACTTTTAGAGAGCTGTATGCAATTCTGAGGGTTTCGAAACACTTTAATTTGGATTAAAATATATTTGTTTTGTTTTAACAATTTATAGTATTTATTAACGTATGTCGATAACACATAGGGTTAGCAT
The DNA here is from genome assembly GCF_020536995.1 of Dreissena polymorpha. Lineage (NCBI taxonomy): Eukaryota > Metazoa > Mollusca > Bivalvia > Myida > Dreissenidae > Dreissena > Dreissena polymorpha. The sequence goes on along the minus strand of NC_068358.1, from coordinate 140,711,018 downwards.
CGTGGCTGGAAATAATTACTGGCCCAATGCAGTCGCATCGAAAAGAGTTCTGTAGTACTCTAACATATGCTGTTTATATCGAAGTGAAAGCATATTATGTTGACATGTATTTAAATATGCATGTATTGTTTGTAAACTATGTACGGTGTGAAGTGGGATGCCCTCGATTCTCGAACACGTATTCACATGGGCAATATAATGTATTGAACGGAAAAAAAGAGTTTTGAGATAGTGGATAACCATTTAGTCCATCAAAGGGTCAGTGAAGGGTTTGCAATCTCATAATTGTCCATTTTCGTAATTAAAATCGCACAATCGATCGATAGTAGACAGAAAACATCTGTCACTGAAACTTTGCACTCCACAAACCTGTTAGTGAATCAGGAAAAAATAAAAGGATCAAATGTAAAATAGTGTCAATACGCTTGTTGAGGGTAAGGTTACTAGAGTATTAATTAAAAAGCTTTTAATGTTCTGCAACAAGTATTGAAACAGCAGTAAAACGTACCATGATCAGTGTTACGTTTCGCATTAACTTCGCATAACTAAGGCTTAATGTGCAGTAAAATTAATACACATAGCCGCGAATCGATCACTCGCAAGATATCAAAGTAACTTATCAGCCTTCCAATATCTTTTTATCGCCGCCTTTTTTTCTTAGAAAATAATAATCGCGCAATAAGCATGTAATGTACCTTAGTAAAACAATCAATTATACGGCGACTGTTTAAATATATTAATTTAAAACGTTAAAAAATATGTCCACGAGTTATTGCTATATTTGAAGGGCGTTCGATTGAGATGGAAGGCTCATAAAAGTATTAGCTTGTTTGTTTTTTGAAATCACATGGATGAAGTTCCTAAATGACGCTGATATGTGATTTTATTCTTACTACATTTTTTCATTTTCAAATCAATAAATATATTAATTCCCCAATCATGTATTCATACATAAAATGGTCGTTTTTAACGAATGTATATTTGGTATATTTGATGTTCTTTACAAGCGACCTAGTACTCATACATATAGACAGTAAAAAGATCAGATCTTGCCAGCCGGAGACAGGGGATGTTGAGATGTTAATAGTTATTTTGCAACTATTATCGAATGTATATAGCAATGTACGAATACTCAGCTTAGTATCGGGTATTTAAACTATTGAAAATTATTTTATAAATTAAATAAGCAACAATACAATATCATAAGTGCTTTGCGGTTCCATAAATACATATCGAAACAATTTTCTGATTCTGTAAATACCATTTTGTGATGACATGGTGCAATATAAGTTTGACTTTTCTTACATTTAACGATACATCTAATAAATTCATCCCATAAGCAACTTCGAATTAGAGCTGAAGACCGTTGTTATTACTATTTTTTTATCATCAACCATATGCTACACGAGTCGATTGTGGTGATAATTTCTCAATAAAATACGTATAAATTGCATAAAAGGACATTTTATGATCAGACCGCATAGGATTGGAATATTGATACACTGCGTATAAAATATGTATGACATTCAGTAACTATTCAGTAACTGCCAATGGGTTCATCTAAATTCTGTTAAAAAACTGTTAAGTTCCAAACATTATTGTCCATTTCGCATTAAGCCTCAATGAGGGTAATACAACAGTAAAAATCACAACTTCAGAATATCTTAACACGCCTGCGTAAATATACTATTTTTACGTTTTGAATCTATGAAATCGCATCTTTAATATCTACAAATCAACAGATAATTTATTGGCATTAAATATGTTTCCAGAAATAGCACTCAATTGCCAGAATAAATATATTGATGGCTTGATAATAGGATATATATCACTAATGTGATCATTATTCTGGTTGTTTTACAACATAATAAACTCAAAGTTTGTTAACATCTGAGACTGTATTTTACAGCACTCCACACGAAATAAAACCTTGCCACAATTTATAACGTTCAGAGAGGTCAACGAAGGTAGAAATCATTTTAAGAATTTACAAAATTGTACAAACATAATATTTTCTTGTTTAACAACACCATAATTGTCAAAGGCATCTACATATCGTATATCACAATATGTAAAAAAAACATTATGTTCAATGTTTTCGCGTGTATTGCTTAAAGTCACGGTATCACGATGAAATACATTGTCGTAAGCATACGTATTGTCTTGATAAATGGACGATAACAGTAATTCGATGAAATTTGGGAGTTTTGCGAAGACGTGCTGAATAATGAGAAGCTATTTTTTGAAAGGTAACCAATTTAGGCAGGATGATATAAATATAGTGTAACACGAGGGATCTATTTAACTCTTTAACACAGTAAATGAAATGCTGTCTGAAAGCAATTACACATTATCAGTTTATATTGATAACAAACAGTACACTTCACCTTCACTACTTTTTCATTTGAGATAAGAATATTCTTATAATTCGTGTTTTTAATGGTATCGATAACGGTGAATCTAATTTAATATCAGTGCACTTGTTGTTGTTTGTTCTTATTTGTTAATGTTTATCGTGTATTAAGAGTGTATTTATCTACATTAAATAATGTGTTTTATATTCAGTTGAATGACCTCCGGCACCACCGACACGGTTGAGTAGTCGTTGCAGAAAGAAAAACTATCGCCATTATTTACATGTAAATCTACTGAACAAGTGAGACCGCGGTTATCCCACAACCGACCGTCCTATGCTACTCTATGGAGTTTGATAATTGAACAAGATAAGTATTGATGCAAAGCATCAAAGGGCGTCGGGAAATTCAGTGTAAAAAGCACTCAATGAAGTTACATGGAACTATTTTTATTACTGTAAATTTTAGTATAATGGCCGATTATTTTAAACAAAATAGAAAAAGATACTGGTATAACCAGTATCTATGATTTTGTGTTACAACCCCCAAATAACCATTATTTATGATGTTGTGTTATAGCCCCCAAATAACCATTATCTATGATTTTATGTTGTAACTCCCAAATATTTCATAGTTCATTTTTTTACATTGTTTTCCTTTTTATGGTATCCGTGTGCAGTTTTCATTAATGGAACAGAGTTGTGTCGGTTGTAAAAAATCTGCTTCATCTTGTAAGCGTAATTTCATATTTTTCTCAACTTCAAGGGGAGATGATTCTGAACTTATTCTTACGTTGCTCATTTACGATAGGGGTTGAGTACTCATTGATATGAAAACAATGTAAAAGTTTCAAAAGAAAGTTGAATAAAAACTGTAAATTGTATAAAGAAGCTGCATTTCACAATACTTAAAAATTCAGTAAAAGATCATAATATATTTATTGCTCCGATATTCATCATTTTCAATAGGGTTCGAGTAATACTGATATAAAAACACTTAACAAGTTTGGAAAGATTCAGAGGAAAGTTGTGAAATCTTTTGAACAAGTGGAAATTGTTTATTTTGTAAAATATAATAGAAAAAAAATTCTGGACTTCCTGTCCCGATGTTTCTCATTTTAAATGAAGTAAAAATGCTCATTGATATGAAGACACTGTAAGTTTGGAAAGAATCGGATGAAAAATGTTGACATAATCACCTAACCAAGCAGTTTTTCACTTTTTTTTAATTCAAAAAGTCATTATTCTGGACTGATGGTCCGATATTGCTCATATAGAGTTTGGGTTGGGTCCTCATTGATAAAAAAAAAACCTGTGAAAGTTTGGGAACAATCGGATGAAAATTTTGGACTTCGAACAAGGATTTCAAAATTTCTCAAATTCTAAGGAAGATAACTATGGACGTAATCGTCGGATAATGCTAAAGGGCCCATACCACCTAGATAGTAATACGTGTCGCGCTTCGCGCTCTATATGTGGTTCTTAAAAAAAAACTCCGAGGAGTGCTTGACTCTGGGGAAACGGGTTGCTGGGACACAGCTCCTCCTTGATAAGCGGCTGCTTCCTTTATCGCAACTCATTGTTACAATCAATAATACGTGTCGCGCTTCGCGCTCTATATGTGGTAGGGATAGGCTTATGATACAACCATAAAAAATACCTGGATAATAGATGTGTTGTTTGCATTTATTTGTTAATATAAAAACACGTGTATTTTTTATAAGATATTTAAATGATGTAAGAAATTTTAATTAACGTTTTCACCACGTTGCATCCATTAATTTAAATAAAAATGTCCAATTGTAGTAAAATGGATTTTAAAATGTCTGCATAAAATAAAACTTTATTATATTTATTAACCTGACTGAAAAAATTGCCAGCCGCCGAACTGTTCCATTCGTGCCGGAACCCGGGATTGAACCGGGGGCCTTTAGATGACTGTTGCGTAAACAACTTCAGTCTAACGCTCTCCCAACTGAGCTATTCCGGCTGACATTCACTTATGTACTGCTATTTGGTGAAGTTTTGTATAGCGATCGTTATTATATGTCTATTACTAAACTAATAAATTGTACGTTTTCGTACCACTACGCCTTCCAATAAACTTTCTTGCGCGATAGGTCGTCAAATATCGTACTACATTGATTCTCCACTAAATAAGCAAATTAGAAAAAAACACAAAATAAATATATTTTGATTATGTTTTGTTTTTATACAAAACATCATTTGTTTTATACAAAAACCAGAAAGTTTCGCGTATTTGCCCAGTCTCTGTGATCTTTCCCCTGTGATCAGTTGTGGATCAGTTATTAATTAAAACAATAAGCTTTGCATTATTGGCAATAAATGTTGTAATAAATGTGATAGGCACAAATGCAGTACTTATGCAAAATTATGCAAGATATTCTCAAAACAAAAATATATACATTGATCCGTAAAATAACTTCTCCTCCCATAAGCGAAAAAAAAATGCATTGCATACTAGTCGCCGCTCTCCAGGGCGACGCCAACAAATACTACATATCTAAGTCATGTCTCATTCACAGGGACACAACAAACTCAATTGCCAGTAACATGTGTTTTGAAAATGAAGGTCAGCTCATACTCATCTTCGCCGATCTTACACAAAACCTCCTTGACGTTGAAAACCATGCCGACACCATAATTATGGACACACAGCTGGAGTATTAAGGAATTGTAGGCAACATTCTGGAAAGCATTCAGAATAGAATGGACGGCTGTACATCTGGGACCACCCCTATAATTTGTAGTTTGGCAAATCCTATGGTATTGTACATGCATTACCTCATTTAAAACGTACACTCAGATCAAGCTATTGCGTAGACTTGCACTATATCACAACAGATCAAGTACATACATCATGTCAATCACAGAATACATAAACAGTATACAACAATTCGGAAAGGACATATGTTATGTTTAAAAAATAATTATGGACACACAGCTGGAGTATTAAGGAATTGTAGGCAACATTCTGGAAAGCATTCAGAATAGAATAGAATGGACGGCTGTACATCCGGGAACACCACTATAATTTGTAGTTTGGCAAATCCTATGGTATTGTACATGCATTGCCTCATTTAAAACGTACACTCAGATCAAGCATTTGCGTAGACTTGCACTATATCACAACAGATCAAGTACATGTCAATCACAGAATACATAAACAGTATACAACAATTCGGATAGGACATATGTTATGACCCTTACAATAGCAAAATGTACATATGGTCAACAACAGAAGTTTGCAAATACCTGCATCCTCCTGCAAGTGGTCAGGCCTAAAATATACCCTGACTTGCCGCTACAATCAATGATTCAATAATAAGTAAACTATCCTCAAAGTGAAAACAAGATTATGCTGTTTGTGTTTCATTATTCCTATAATCAGGTGTACTGCTCATTATCAGTATGAATCGCTTGTATTACACATTTTTCTCTACCTAATCAAGAACAACCTTACCATATGCCAAACGCTGCCTTTTATCAATTTAAAAAGTAAACTAAATTGTATGCAGTTGTAGTACACTATGGGTGATAATTTGATACACAATTAATACTCGACGAGACTAAAACGAAGTTACTTATCGTTGTCGGGGTTTTGTCATCTTTTAAACCCAACAGCACACCAGAACGACAAATAAATCTCGTGTTCTTTCTGTTTGCATCTGACATTAATTTATGTAAATGAAATGGGATCTTCCACTGGGGGCTGACGAGGTCAAAGCGTAGTCCGTTTCGCTACGACGTTGGGTATATGTTTTACTACGAAAACATTGTTTAAATACAAATGACATCGAGAACGCATTAGTCGAAAATTGTGTTTAAATTTAATTATTTTATTATGCTTTTCTAATAACAAAACTCTGAATTTAAGCACAATGACATTTCATAGGTCTGTTACATCAAATTATAATCCAAGAGTTGTCTGGTTTATGTGGTTAAACATGAAATATACCGCTGATTTATCAAACCGAAGTCAAGTTTCACTTTTAACACAATTTGACACAATTTTACAATTTCCATTTTGATCTATGTATCGTTAAGCCACTGGTGTGTTTAGAAATGTGTAAGGTGACCCAGTTATCAGAAATAAAGGCTTAATATTATTATTAGGCATTATGATGTCTCTTACAGTATACGTATATGCCTCGCTGCGACAACGCTTTAGCGTGTATGCTTTTCTCACAGAAGACGTATTGGTTATCTCTCAAAGGCAAAATAAAGAAAAGTTTGTTTTTAAATACACAGTCATGAAGTGGCTGGATGTTTCCTTTGAGGAAGAGGTAGAACAACGGCACAACATGATCCGAAGCGCACAGTCGACATGGTAATGCGCATTATTATGATATAATTAAATTTACGACTAGGCCAAAGAAAACGATTAAAATCGAAAGTCCATATATAAGATGACAGTTGAGAGTCGAGAACCTAATCTTCACCTTGTGACAATCCCTTATACGTTCATTTTGATAGAGACCGGTTTTCTATAGAGATAGGTTTTCAGCATACGGTACTCTTTATCAAATAACATTTGATTCTCGTCATCCTCAACTCCTAATCTCGAAACTCTGCTTATGTCAAAGCAAAGCCTATGTCCCAACTTCTTTCATTATTTACCTCATACGGATTTTGATTTTTACATTGTATATATCAAAGCGATTTTCTTGAAAATCGGTTATCGTCAACTAATTTTGAGATGAATTTCATGTTCGTATACATGATTTTACCTGTAAAATCCACACTTGTAACCGCCGTAAGGTGTGGAAAGTAGGACCCCATGGGCACATATCCGCAATTGAATAATCAATATATTGTGGTAAAGGTGTGGCAGTGGGTTTCTGTCACAGGTTATTGTTTACTGCGTACATGACGGCCGTTAAATTTACCTCGTGTTACAATGCGGTTAAGGCCCATTTTATATTAAGTCCCAGTCTCGCTATGATGCCGGCGGATCCCCAGTGCGTGATAAGGCATCTACCGGGATGAACCGGGGCCCTACTGGAATGAACCGGTGCTCGACCGGGATTAACCGTGAACGACCGGAGACAACCGGGGCTCCACCGGGAAAGTATTTAAATGTTTAATACCTCCGGGATGAACCGGGAGTCACCGGGTCAATCGTAACACTTTGTCCATCTCCTGATTCTCCGTAAAGAGTGGACTCGTACCTAACTACCAGCTATCTTGGCTTTGATACATCCAACGTGTGATCCGCCGGCATTATAAGGCGATATACTACGCATAAAAATAGGGATGCAATACATGGAGGGGAAACGCATTATTATCATTCCAAATCATTGTCTAATTACTTTGTTATGCAAAACAAGCAATTGAATTATATATAATTTCATAATAAATCATTATTTGACTTTTACGGCAAACGGTTTATTGCCTGGTATTGTTTACATTTCAGAGTTTAAATTGTTTGTTTTTATTCACTATTACATACATTATACATGCTATTTAAAGTAAAAAATAAGAACAGGGATTATACAAACAGATTTAGGTCCCTGATAGAATAGGGAAACATCTTTCAATTAAGTACATGCCATGTACCAATCCTTAAACATGACACAGTTGCTTGGCCTTTCACATTTGATCAATCCAAAATTAATTAACTTGAAATTGAATAAAAAATACCAGATGTTTCTTGGTCACGTTTTGTGAAAATAGTCTGTAAATGATGTATTTTAATGCGAAAGACAATATCATGTTTACTGGAGTATTTAATAACTATAACAAATTTGACAGATTTCAGCTAGTCACATTTTAATGTTTTTTTAGCAAGCAGGTCAATAACAAGGTGTTTATAGTGTATTCTTAATGTTTAGGTTGGGAACTAATCAGTTCTGATTATGATCACTACCTTAATGCATACACATATTTTACACTAGTCCAACTAATTTAGGACAAAAGAGGACAATGCTATTCAAGTTTGCAACTATCAATATCGGTCATTCTGTATCCATTGCAAGAAGTCACTAAATGTCTGGTAAAACATGACATTTATGTTTCATATCTTTGCAATTTATTGCATATTTAAGTAATGCTATTATCACAATATATGTATATAGAAAATCGTTACAATAACAATAAACAGCTCTATGCAACTGGATTTGCTTGTTTTACTTATAAATGTAGCACTATATTTGACATTTTTCTAATAATATTGTTAATATATATGTGCTTCTAGAATGATTAAATATAATATAAAAATTAATATCTCTTAACATAGTTAAAGTAGAACAGTTTTATAATGCGTTCTTTCTGTATTATAAAAGTTTTAAAGGGGCCTTTTCACAGATTTTGGCATATTTTGAAGTTTGTCATTAAATGCTTTATATTGATAAATGTAAGCACTGGATCTTAAAAGCTCCAGTAAAAAATCAAGAATAAAATTAAAACAAGGAAAAACATGTAGCCGATACCAGGGCTCGAACCAGTGACCCCCGGAGTCCTGGAGTTAGTTTGAAGTAAAAACGCATTAGCCCTCTCGGCTGTTCCGCCGAATATACACAGAGGAAGTATTTTATACCTTATATAAGCAATCTTCGTAGTTTCGTAAATTTAAACGACAACAACAGAACTCTCTAAATTATTCAATCGTTTCGCGTTGCAACGCTTTATAATTTTTAGGTTTTCAAATCGTCAAAAGATACATATAATGACTATATTGGACTATGGTAAGTGTTCAGTAATACTGTTTCCTCACAAATATCATAACTTAAACGAAAATTTGTGAATCTGAAACAACTTTTTTCAATTTTGTCAATTTACCAAACCGTGAAAAGATCCCTTTAATTACCAAACCTTTTTGGGCTGAAATGAACATAACCATAAAAGCTCAATGTCTGTCTATATTGTTCCAATGAAGCAATACATTCAAGCGGTAAATATAAATGTTACTTAATCACAATTATCACAGATAATCATTACTAATCATTACTCAAAAATATACACCGGCTATTGTGTGTAAGATTTAATTACAGGACTTACATCATCAGGAAACTCATAAATGTTGAAATGATAATCACGTTGTGTTTCCAGTATCTGAGATCATACTTAGATTTCAATGTTTTAACAGTACATAAAAAATAAGTTTTTTTATAAAGGAACACATTGTCATGGTTATCCCATAAACGTAATTAATACCTTAGTTTGTGAGTACCTTAGCTGGTTTTCTAGAATCTTCTAAGAGAAATCTAAAACTAAATTTTACTTAGTTGGAAATTTAATATCAATTTTACTGTTCCAAATTCAACAATTTATGCTCTCAAAATAAAAAATTTACTTCACTGCATAGAATATTATTTAGATCTGTTCAAAACTATGCCAGAATCATGTACATTGATATAAAAAGAGTTGGTGACTTCCTAAGACAAAACTTAATTTCATATTGAGAATGCTTTTTTGTAATATTCATTAGTTTTTTAGTACCAAAACGCGTTTCTCTTACTTTATTATTTATAATACTTGCATATTTTATCATTTTGACTGCATTTATAAACTGTTTCATTTTTTGAGTATTTACAAAATCAAATTTAACAATTAGTTTTGATGTAAAATCAGTTTTTATATGCAAGTGTCTACTATTTCACTTTTATTAAAAAACATTATAACAGCATATTTTACAATAATGAATGATTATTCCCAGATTGATGTCATATTCCAACTTTGCATTGTGTAGTTAATTTAACATTGTATTGAACTGTATGGGAAGCTATATTGATAAAGTTATGTATGTTGTATTATACAAAATGCATTATTTCTACCACAAGTATACTATATTAGGCCTATTGCTAATAATTAGGCACTGTATAAATATGATACTGTTTTTGATGCACGTAAACACTTGAAAAAAATACATCCACACTAAGCATGAGCATGGATGGTCAAGTGGTCTAGACGCGAGACTTTTTACTCCAGGACTCCTTCCAGCCCTGTTGAGGGTTACTTTTTTTCCATTTTGTACCCTACCGGTTTCACCGGAGGGGACTTATGGTTTGCGCTCTGTGCGTCTGTCTGCGAGTCTGTCTGTGAGTCTGTCTGTCACACTTTTCTGGATCCTGCGATAACTTTAAAAGTTCTTAATATTTTTTTCATGAAGCTTGCAACATGGATAGATGGCAATATGGACATTATGCACGTCATATCATTTTGTTCCTACGTCAAAAATTGTGGTTGCTATGGCAACACAAAAAATATTTTCATAAAATGGTGCAATTTCTAACAATGGTGTAGCCGGTAGGGGACTATATTGCTTGACAATAGCCTTGTTTAAATTGTATTCTTGTTTTTTTACTGGAAATTTTTTGTTCAAATGTTTAAATCTATCAATATAAAGCATTTAATGACAAGCTTCAGTACATGCCAAAATCTGTTGGACGGCCCCTTTAAATAAAAATAATAATTCCTATAGTTAGATTACATGTACATCTACTTAGTTGAATATATTATAATTATTAAAAATAAAAATAAAGTAAATAACAATGGTAGTAATTATGGTAGCAAAAATAGTTTCGAATTTATAACCCTTCATTGACAATAGAACAAATTATTTTTTCTTTGATCTAAGCAAAAATCTGGTGTTTTGAGCAATTCTAGTTGCTGTAGTCTTGTGAATGAAGTATACTTACATCAAAAATAATAGAAATGTAAAACCATATGCAAACACTTAATCTATTCGTCTAAGATCCCAATACATGTCTTTATTTACTTTATTACAATAAAATGTTTAATATGGTTTGCCACTTAACATCAGCTTATTGTACTGTACACATGTATAAATAATAATGAATTTCATAAATACTTTTCTCTTGAAATTAATTTTACATATGATGTTGGTTTACTCAAATGAGAAATGGCTACATAGTCCATAAATGTACATACACAGTGTGTTAAGGCTTGATAAGCATTATAATTCAAATAAATTATGTTTGTTATATTTTATATTTTAGTTTAATGTATGAGCATACTTTTATTTCTTATCATTGTTATTTAAAGTAATAAAAACATTACCTGTATCTTTTGTTCTTTTCTTAAATGTGTACAGATTGAAGCATCAATACATTGTTTTTTGTAATTGAGTCTTGTGAGACCTATATTAATTAAGAAAACCTGCCCAGTGCTGGAAAATCAAGAATATGCTTTACCAACCAACATAATTATATACTTATGTTACAGTTACTTAAAATTGCAATCAATTTAAACTAAAATTTACAAGAGGGTGATATAAGTTTTGTAAAGAACTAAAAAATGACTGTGTATCTAAAATGCAGTTGTGGTTGTTTTTACAAATATTTATTGGTTTATTAATTTTTATTATACTTTAATATTTTTTATGTAATACTCTCACAACCTAGTTTAACAATACTAATGTAGTCTATTCAGGGTCAATGGAATTGTTGATTACATGCTTTGAGTTTCATTCTGGGGTTATAATACATTATGTCAGGAATTTCCAATAAACAATAGTGGACAGAGGCTGATCAATTTGTTAGTAGACACCCAAATGTCATAAGAAAATTAATAGTAAATTAAATACCCTTCATAAATTTACTCTTAGACTTCAGAGAATATTACATATGTATACTAAAAACAAGCTTATTTCTTCCATTGTATTGCTTTTACATTGCATTGGCGGCTTTCTTAACTTTTTCTTAGTTACTTCATATTTTTTGCATGTGTCACCTTTTAATTTTCGGATCAGTGCAAATAATACATGTCAGTTAAACTTACAAACAAGTAAGAATGCATTTGTATCAAAAGAAAGTACATGTAATCAAGTGTTGTTTTTATTTTCATTCATGCTGCTACATTCTTTGACATATTTTGCTCTGAGGAGTACTCAGTAAAATGAAAATGGTATGTCATTGTAGCTAAATGTTCATGAACGCTATTTTTATATTAAATTTGATTAAAAAATATCTTAGTTGGGGTTGTATTATTGAAACAACCAACATTTTGACATTCCACCATAAGACTAAGAGAATAAGAGTACCTAAACCCATTTATGCCTAATGGTCTCTCCAATCCTTCTAAATTGGATCAATTTATTTCCAAAATTAGAGATGTCTAGTATCTTTATTATTGTATTTAAAATATTTCTTACAGACATTCCTTTAAGCAAACAGCGGAGATCCAGATGAGACGCCGCATCATGAGTTGTCTCATCTGGGTCTACGCTGTTTGTCAAGGCCTTTTTTCTAGACGCTTGACATGAATGGGTTAACTAATTTACTTCCAGGTTAAACCAATCTGGTTGGATAGGGAAATTAAATTTCAACTGTGTCATACAGCTGGGCCATAGGGTTGTTTTAGAAGCTTACAAAAAATAACAAAAATAATTGCCCGCAAAATTTTCAAATGTGTGTGTTCGATATTTTTGCGTTATGAAAATTTAATAAATTACAAAAAAATACAAAGTTGAAACACATGATATATGTTAGTTTTACAACATATAATAACCACAGACTTGTACTTTTGACCAGACAATAAGAATACTTGAGATGGTTGAATGGCAAGTCTTGAAAACTGACCATGAAAAGTTAATGTGCATCTGTGATGACAAAAATGTATTAACAATGTTGGATAAATGCTTACCACAAACTTGCTCCGGAAACGTGACTTCGAAAATGATTGTGTTTTATGTCTTAAGCACTATAGCTATGAAACACAAATATGTATTGTTAGTTTCATAGAAATACTGCTGACGACAACTCGAAGTTCAAAACCAAAATTACAGGTACAACACGGTGCCGCTACTTAGTCTCTTACATATGCGAATTTTCCTTGTTCCTCTCCAATTCCGGGACCTAGAGTTCATAATTTTGGTATAAAATCGAGGCAATCTATAGCCTAACTGCACTGCATACTCTAAGTATCGCTATCGTAAGTTTTTGACATGATTTGCACTTGGTTTTCCATCAATTGACAACTGTCAATGGGCGCGACCATTTTGCTCGAAAGAAGTCCGAACACAAAATGGCGCCCACGTTATACCAGAGGCTTGATTATGAAATAAAAAGCCGGTTGGGTCCAGAGTGTCACCGGGTAGGACCGGCAACGACCGGCGTGGCACCGGGAACAACCGGGACTGTACTTGGAACAACCGGGACGGCACCTTAGCTCCACCGAGGCCCAAACACATCCCGGCAGAGCTACGGCAACGTCCCGGTGGAGCCCCGGTGAAAGCCGGCAGAGTCCCTTTAAAGCTACGTTACATAAGTAAACCGTTGCTCTGACGGTTCCGTCCCGGTTGTTCCCGGTGCAGTCCCGGTTGTTTCCAGTGTCAAGCCGGTCATTGGCGGTCCTTCCTGGTAACTCCTGGTTCATTCCGGAGGTATTAAACATTTGAATACTTTCCCGGTGGAGCCCCGGTTGTCCCCGTTAAACCGGGGCGTTGCTGCAGCTCTGCCGGGGTCTGATGCCAGTATAGTCGGTGAGTGCCGGCGGAATGACAGTATACCGGGGCTCTGCCTGGACTCTGCCGGCTTTCACCGGGCTCAACCTTTTCGTTTGGATGTTCATGCGCACAGTGAAGCACGGCATCTTTTGCACTGGGAAATGGCAGTCTGCAGTAACTGCAAACTGCATGCGATATGTCCTGAAATTGATACAGTAACTTCATTGAGCAACCTTTACATTATATTTGTACTTTGTTGCGCAACCAATACATACTCTGTGCGAAACCTTTACATAAAGCGACTTGTAATTTCCTTTGAAACAAAGCATTTGAATAATTAACATATATGTTCGTAACCCTTTTTGTACTTTAAAATGTACACTGAATCAAAGTAAAATGTAGTTTCATTTAATTTAAGATACCGTTATTGGCTATTTTAACAAAAAAGCCACCTTATGCATTGCTTCAAATCAAAATATTTCGATTTTAGCTCAAAATAAACTGAAAGGTTGCAACTACGCGCATTTGTTATTAGTTTGTTATTGAAAATAAGAACCTACCATTACTGGATGTTCCGTTCTCTAATCCATAAACACCAGCAAAGATAAAACTCGCCTGATTAAGTAGCGTATTTACACAATGTCTTCGTAGTAAAACATATCCCCGACGTCGTAGAGAAACGGACTACGCTATGACCTCGTCAGCCCCCAGTGTTTTCTATATTGTAATTATTGCCGATTTTTTTCCTGTGTATGTATATATATTTTTTCATGTTTTTTTACCAGATAGTATAAAACATACCATAACAAGTAGCATGCTAGGAACAAACATTCCTACACTGCAGAAAATTCAAAGCCATGATTCAGATCGCGAAGGCAGGGTTCCCAGAGGATCACATGCGCACAGCCAAGTTAACATTCTCTGACGAGAGTACCAGCACCTGACGTTGCCCTTTCTTCAAGAAAAGAACCCCCGCCAAAAAAATTGACTAATGAGGAATGGCAAATCTTGATAAGGATGCAATGTGTAATAATGAAATAAATACAATAACGCAAGATATGAACTAATTTAAATGGCCGAATATGTGTTGCTGTGTCAACAATTGCATCTGGAATGGGTGTATACTTCAAAGGTGTACACAATGTCTAAACTTTGATCCACCGACAATGTTGCATAGTTTTGTGTGGAAGGGAATGCCGAGACGACTCTTTCTCCCCGGCATTTTTAAACATTCATGGAAGATAATGTTACAAAGGGTTACTTTTTGCACAATTATTTTATTAAAAGCGACGTATGCAGACAACCAATTTTAGTACGTGTAAAACCATTCCTATTCTAATGACAAACCATTAAGTTTTGATATTCGAGATGATATTGAGATATGCACACATAAATATATTCATCCATAATAATGTAATACATTTGATGAACTCTCTTCCGCGTCTTCAGATATCACAAACTCAAAAGGTTATTAGCCTACAAATTGTTATCATATATTGTGTCTTCTTTTTTATATTTAAAACAGTATTCAAGATATAGCAAAATGTGACTGCACTCTTTTTCATTTTAATGTCAAACAAATTGAGTGGTTTACCGGTACTGAAAAACTGAAAACTTGTTTGAAAATTTCTTAGTCCTGTTTCGTTGGTCACATGCATCGTAGCAACCTTAAATATATTGTTCTGAATTGTGAATTATTTTTACGTTGTTTAGATATAATTAAGTAGTGGTTATGATTTGAAGCATCTAGATGATTTAAGAAATGTTGCTGCCGTTTTGACCATTATTTTGCGCATTGATGTTCGTGTGAATCCATATTTATAAAGCATGTATTGTGTTTTAAATTTATTATTAAATAATGATAATTTGCCAAATACAGTATAACTGTATATGAACAATAGTTTTAGGTTTGAAATATAAACTTTTGGGGTTCTCATCTGTAATTCTTAGGCTTATTTACATGCGAATGGTCTTCAGTAACACATTCGTTTTGTTCTTTCTTCATGGCTTCAAGTATAGCGGCGATCACGAGTGATAACGTCACTATAAAACACGCGTATTTATTACCCATATATCTATTTACCATGTTATTATAATATCCGTTATCATAAGTAGCTATTAGTGTGCTTTTTTGCCCTTGAACAATCACTAGACTGACGTTGTTTATTCTTGTGTGATATCGTTTTTTTTTCATTAAAATCAATTATAATGGTATAATGATAGTACTATTTTTCCACTGTCAAATTATTTGGTTCATTTATCGATAATTAAAAGCATACGTTGCAATAATTTTTTGCAAAGAAAACAGCGACTGGTTTTATATGCTTTTGTGTCTATGTGAATTTCCGGCGACGATTTTCGAACATTTACGAGCGAACGCGCGGCCTTGATAGAAAGTACAGGCAAGTGCGCTCCAAATAAACGATAACAATTAAAGATCCATAAGCACAGATATGTATTGTCCTGCAAACAAATTCATTTTTGCATGCTCTCTTTTATTTATTTTTTCTAACTGAATCGCTCAAAGCACGACGTGTTCCCTTGAGAACCGCTGATTAATAACATAATGATTATTCGTGAGAGCTACGTCGTGCTTCCGACGCTGCCCGAAGTAAATCTCGCGTTTGCTCGTAAACGTTCGGATATCGTCAAGGGAAATACACATAAATGTAGTGTACAACAAAAATTAAAAACGAGCATTTGTTTCGTTAAATCTAGGCTACCAGAGCACATCTAGCGTTGAAAATGTGGCTTGCTATATGGAACACTGATTTTGTATGTGTTCACTTTATTTTACAAAATATTTTATGAAATATTTGTTGATTTTTGCGTGTTTATGTGGCTTTATCTGATCGAAGACCTTCGTCTTGAACTATCTGATTCCAGGTTTGTTTTGATTTCCGATGCATTTATGATAAAATTGACAAAGTGTCATTGTTTCATACTAACATTCAAAGTTCAGTATAGGAGCCTAAGTATCCATGAAAAGTGCAGAAAAAAAGAGTTAATGGCGCATCAATAAACACAAGCCATCACGATATAATGATATTAATGTAAATAAGTAATCGATACCTGATTTAAAAAGGGAGGTATCATCTTACTTGAAACATAGTGATCCGTTTAGTCCCGTTTGTTCAAAGGTGTATACAATAATGTATCAAACCGATCTGAAATAGTTAAGATGGAAACATAAATATTAACGTATTTCTAATTGTTTCGATGCATCAAAAAGTACAAAATCTATCAACGTGGCTTCCGTTAAGTTCCGCAATATTTTCTTTATAAACAAGTTAAACATGGCTTTATCATGAACAGCCATAAGATTAATGTCAAATGTAAAAACAAAAGCCAAAACCCGTCTATATGCAGTTTGAAACACGTTCATTTCCACAAAAATACGTGCATAGTTAGTGCACCTATTGTATGTGGGCTTAATAAAAAACAGCAATAATGCTTTTGCATGTACAATAAGTCGACATCTTCTCAAGATATAATAAATGGCTTTATGCAGACGCATAGCCCCGATTGTGAGTCCAGCAAATAGCCATTAAGACCAATAATGGGTCATTGAGTGCTTCGCATACTCATCTGTATCATTATCGTAATTAAAATCGCACCTTCGATCATTGGCAGACGTGAAACATCTGTTTGCTCGGCATCAACACAATGCTTTAAGTACCTTTTAACATTAATTTAATTAACAAGAACATAAATGTTATCATACGCATCGGCCGTCCGAATTTTTATTGGATTGCCGGAGTGAGGATATCCAGTCTGTAAAATTAACCCATTTATGCCTAGCGTATATAAAAAAGGCCTTGGCAAACAGCGTAGACCCAGATGAGACGCCGCATGATGCGGCGTCTCATCTGGGTCTGCGCTGTTTGCTTAAAGGAATTTCTGTAAGAAATATTCTAAATATAGAAATAAATATACTAGACATCCCTAATTTTGGAAATAAATTGATCCAATTTAGAAGGATGGGAGAGTCCACTAGGCATATATGTGTTAACTTCGGTTGATTTTAGGATACACATCATTAATTGACTGATGAACAATGTAATGCACTAAAATATCCGCGATCTTGTGATAACCGTGTGATTAAATTGTTTATATAATTGGCTGCCGCTGGTTACAATAGTTGAATTATGCAGAGTTTTAGCATACTTTAAATTCGAGGCACAGAAAATGGTCGAAGAACAGTGACGAAAATGGTAAACACTACGACATGTGTACCATAACGTCATGGATTTTATATGAAGTACTCCCGGTGTACGGAACTATGGTTGCTAATAAGTAACACACGTGCATACATTATTAATATGTCGTCAGATTGTGACAACTGGTTTTATATTGAACATTGGAATTCATTCGATGTATTATATATTCTGACTTTGAACCGTGCGGGCCTTCCGTTTTGTGGTAATTGTGTACTTTCTCGTCAATATATGTAACAAGTTTAATTGTTCACAACATCACACATATTATTTTTCTATGATCACGAGTCAAATAACAAACGATCTTACACAGACATGAACAAATATCCTGTTTCTTGTATGCCCCTTTTTCAAGAAAATAATTTACAGCTGTTTCCCTTTCGCTGAAAAGTTCCTCTTTTTTCCCGTGGCGTTCCTCAATGCATTCCAATACACAAAATGACGGCATAAATCCAGCGAAATTATCCATTTATAACCCTTTTACAATGTAGATAAACGGTACAAAAAAGTATAAAATAAAAAGAAAATGTGTTGGATTCGATGGAATATCGATTTTAATTCACTCGTGCTAATAAAAAATACATCTTTATAAAATAATTCTTGATATGATACTCTAAAAATAGAAAAGTAGTTCCGAAAAATGTGTTATTTTCACCAGTGAAAATAACAATTCGTTTATTTTCACTGCTGTTATTTCAGTGCAGAAATGTCATATTTTATCATTAGGTTTAAAAACATAAAAAGTATTATTCAAACAGATGCAGGTCAGATTCATGTCATGCACCTTTTGCGGTGTAGAATAGCATTAAACAAGTGTTGCGTGCGTTATACCTATGTATGTAAATTAATGCATACAAGATGGTTAAAAGAACTTCGCGCGTGCATTTATCCGTTAGCTTATTTTGACATCCCATTTGAAGTTCGATTTCAAATCATCTTTTGATAATTTATAATGATGTTGCTGTCAAATTTATGCGGCAAAAAAATTTGGTCACAGACGGTCTTCTCAGCTTAATTCATGCATATATTAATTGTTGTAAAGTTTCGTAGCTTAGTCGTTCAATAAAGGTATTTATGTCGCACAGTTGACAGTTATTCTAGAAGTGTATACGAAATGGAAATACTAACTTCGAACACCTCAACACTTGGAAATGATCGTGAACACCTCAACACTTGGAAATGATCGTGAACACCTCAACACTTGGAAATGATCGTGAACACCTCAACACTTGGAAATGATCGTGAACACCTCAACACTTGGAAATGATCGTGGAGTTACCCAATACAGCTGGTACTCAATTACAAATACTGCAGTCAATAATAGAAAATAACACACTATTAAGCGGTCTAAATAAAGAGCACAACGATCAAGAAATATCCTTAGCACACATAGAACCACTTACATTAAAGAATGCGTATACCATAAATATTTACACATTATAGTGCAGAGGAATTCTGGTATAAAATGCTGCTAAGAGTCAATTAAACACTGGTGTATGGCTGCCATAACGCGAATAAGATGTGATCAGCAGTGCATTTTTGTCTACAATACCTTCGAAATTATAAGCAGAGCAGGTAGTACATTATTGGCTATTTGAAAATGGTTTGCTAAATATCTACACCATTACCAACATCGTTGTTCGTGCTATTCTTCGATTTATTCTGATGATAAAATAGTTTAGTTATGTATTTGATCAATTAGATATTGATTTTCTTCAAGCAGGAATTAACAGTTGGATACAACAACTAATACCGATTGCAAATCATGGTGTACGCAATTCATTGATGACATAATATAGATTGTAAACTTTGTTTACATTGATCGTGCGCATCACTCATACTGCGATCACTGAAGTCTCAGTGATAAAAATTGAGAATTCAACATAATACATATGCGTTTTATACATATGAATGTTTTTAAGAATATCAGTGTTTGCAGTATATTTAGACCCCTGTCTTATTTGCAAATATCCTAAGTTCTAAAAAACAAATGGTGCATATCGATCCGTCAGTTATATTTCATGCACAGAACAATTTTAATAGCGCTATGTATATTTACCAACAACAAGTATGAACATAAATTATGCCTAAAGTGAGCGGCATTTGTTGTCAAATAAATCAACATGTATCGTTTATCGCACGTAAGAATACTTTTTTCAAAAGTCACCAAAACGCTTGATGTTGATGTCGTGAAAACATTAGTGTAATTAGCAATAAACAGCATACATGTATAATCATATTGTCAAGCGAACGGCAATAAAGACGATAATTATGTTTCAATTTAATTGCGAAATAATTCCTAAATGGTCAGGTGTTAATAAGAGCAAAATTACTGTTACTTTCTAAAGCGCGATGGAATATAAATGCCGCCAATAAATACATCAAACGCTTCCGTAAAACATAAGATAATTGATTACAACAACACTTGTATTGAACGATTACGAGGCAGATTATTTATTCCATTTGAAGTTTTATCAATAGTCGGTATGGACATAATTAAATGTGGCTTGATATAAAGCAAGTGGGAAGACTTTTCATGCAAATGACGGACTCAAAGACTGCGGATTGGCGCATATATATTTAGTATAACGCAGTAACCTCCTTATCTACAAATCTCGATATCTACATATACCAAATATATTAAAACTGTGTTTTACTGCGCTGAACAATGACGAAATTATTTGTATTAGATAGCGCATTTCAGAACATGCATCTCACTGAACAATTCCTTGAATTTCCATGCACTCTTTAATCCTTCTGCTCCGTTCATGATTTTTTTGCAGAAAAATAAACACTCATTTTCCTTCTTGGTTCATTGAACACACGTCGCAGGTTGTAGTGAGAGTGTTTAAATTGGTAGGATATACGTCTTATCATCACTTTGTTGTTCTGTAGTTATGGCGAGGGCACGATACCTCAACAATCAGGACACAGGACTAAAGCATACATTCTTAAATACACAAATTAAAATCAAATTTCGTATAAAGTCCATATATACAAAGTCACTTTTGGTTCTGTTACACTTCTAACAATTTTTTAAGATTACCAACCAATTAAACGTTAGACGTTTTTATGTGGTATAATTATATTCACAAAACCGACGCCTTAGACATGGAACGCCTACTTTGTTTAAATACCAGAATGATCAGTGTAGGTGGTTTCCTTTTTTAATCGCTTGTACTAACATACAGTGTTTTTTTTCTCTAGAAGTCGTGTTGTCGAGCTTTCGGTATAATTACAAAAGCCATCTAACATATTAGATTGTCTCTGGGGGCGTATGTTTACACTCGCCAATTTAAAGTAAGTTACACGTGGTAACGTATGATCTTTAAAAAAATGTATGTGTAGTTAGGTTCTTAGAAAAAATCATTTGTGGTTTATCCCGATACATTTAAGGCCCTTGTCGGAGTCCAATGTCATCTAATATAATATCAAAAATGAATGTTAAACATTCAAAGTGTATATTAACACAATAAAAGCTTCATCTTTAATGTCGACTTATAACTGTACTAAAGCAATCTATAAGTCTGTACCAATGAACATTCCTCTTTCATTAGATTATTGTGTAGTATAAACGAATTTATTTTAACATTCCGACAAACGCATCAACGGCAATCACAATGGTTTCTACAGAAACAACAAACATACTTAGCCGTACTAAATGTCTACAAAAGCTCTCGGTAGCCAACAGAATCATGCCATGAATAGTATTTTGTTCCATAAGCAATTGATGACGAACGATTATAATCAGTCTAATAAGTGTAGTTGCCCACACGTTTAATTGTGGTGCTTAAATTTCACTCGAATATTTCACACGTGCATTTGGTTTCGTCGGTAAAGCAACTCGTGTACCTAAAAACGAATAGAATTTTCCGACAGGTGTGGTAATGAATACCAATGAAGTTATTTCAATATAAATGTATTTAAATGAATGCAATCAAACAAAGAGAAATATGCAGCTCTTTGGTAACATATTGCAACATATTACGATGCAATTATAATTGCATATAGGTTCGCTTTTACCACCAGTAATTAGTGTTAAGTAATCAACATGAAAGAACTAATATTTGCAAGCAAATAAGGCAAATCTTCAAAACAACATGAAGGTGGGTAAGTTCTGAAGAACACATGACATAAATTTTCGTTTCAACATATTACAATATAGAAGTTTTGAATACATTTTCGGTTTTTATTTTTGCGTAACTGGCATACAGAAATGCCGAATTAATGTTCATTTTTTTGTTTCTGTCTGTGTGGTTTTTGCTCTGTTCTTTTGGTGTTGATGCATTCGTTGTTGTATTGTGGTATTGATTGTGTGAAGTTATTTTTGTATACAGTTTGTTCAACATTGGATAATTTACATGCCTATAAGACAATTGTGATATGAATTGTAACAGTACTTCACACATTATTAAGTAAGCCATGTAAAGTTATGAAAATAATTTAAAGAAAACAATTTAACAAACCACAGACATAGCGTTTTAATGTTATGTAATATATTTAAGTTTTGCCATTATAAACACGATAATTGTCAACTTATATCCAATAATTTATCAATAAAAATTATTCATAAGAAACAATTATTTATCTGAAGTTTTTCATATTACTATTAAGTCTAATTCAACCATTGGTGCCTTGAAGCGTATTCAGTAAACACCACTGTATTACTCGCATTAATACACGCGTTTTAAGTGATTTTCTAGAATATTAGGGCAACGTTTCAATAACAATGACCATATTCTGCATTCTGTGACTGTCTTACAACGTGTGAACCCAAATAACAACCGAATGCAAACACTAAGATATTTCGCTTTGGCGCTATAGAATGTGTTAACATTCATGAACTGACCAAAACCAAATGTTTTTCTTCTGTAAAATAACAATACACATTCCAATATCTGTTCTTATTATATCCATTAACGAAATATGAAAATTTTATTATAAATTGATTAGATACGGTATTCAATTTATAATGCTATGGTAGCAGTTCAGGACAATACAATTTCAATAAACACTTTTGCTTTTGTAGAAAAGCGTTTAAAGACTCATCAACAGTTATCTTGGTACAAAACGCTGTGTACTTAATCAATTTAATCCAGAGTAATGTTACGCGAGTGCGTGTAAAGAATCAGTTCCTGGTATTAATCACTAAATATGTATTATCAGTCGGATTTAAATAAGTTTTTTTTTTATTTATGTCATTTAGATGTTTCGATTTCGGAACATTGACATTTTATCGTGGTAATGGACGTGTTTTTCAAGTTGTAATTAGATTCTAAAACTTATTTTTCCAATATAAGAGAAGTAACAAGTGCAATGAATGTAGAATTAAACATGCCTTTTAAAATGTGTTAATTTACCTACCTAAAACAGAATGTATTGATTTAGTATAAGCAATGTCTGTAAATGTAACATTTGCCGTCAGGAAGTCTATTTCGTAATGAATTGTTTCTAAGGAAGAAAGAAATATGAGTGTTTACGCATTTCAAGAATCCAATAACATTGGGAAGGTTCTACGAATGTAGGTTATAACATCACTACAGCATATACCATACGTTTCAATTTACGATACATATTTATTGCCTACATGCGAGTATTCTTTATTAATAGCCTTACAAAGGAACTCCAAAAACAGCGGTGTCAGTTTACAACCCATTTTGGAACGGGCCATATTATTATTTATGGCATGTGTATCACTTACGGACGGTACCGATTCTTTAGATTCGCTATATAAAAGAAATAAAACGGGAAATTTCTTACGACACATGGTTATCAGTGTTATAGTATTAATAACCTCAAATTCAATGGGATTACAAAACAAGAAATATAGTTGATTCTCTAAGGTTGCTCAAATATGTTAAAGTTTCAAATCAAATCATGCTACATTGTAAACACAACTATTACCTTACATAAATTCTTACATTTACTATGGAATTTCGTTTTTCAAAAATGCATTGTAACATTTCAAGTTGCGCAGACATTGAATAGAAGACTGTGTAAATATCAACAATAAACACACATCTTTTAATTTCCACATACATTAGAAAACCATGGAGACAAAACAGAAATGTGTTGCCAAAGATTGTCCCAAGCCCTGTTGACAGCAATACTCTACCATATCCTTAAATATTTCAAACTTATAAACTTAAATGTCGTATCCATTGCATCGTGCGTGTTTTATTTCATTATATGACAATATCTGATTCAATGTATTTTAGTTACAATTTATTAAGATCGAACCAACGCTCATGGCGATAGGTAGAAATAAATCATTGCTGCAACATAAGTAGTCGATAGTTTTGTAAATTATCATTTTCAATACAATTAACGACGTTTTATATTTAAAATGTTTAGGAAAAGTCACCGTGTCACATTAAGGGCAACAACTATGTTAACAATAGTTTGTGTGTATGGAAGGAAAAAGAAATACAGTCTTCGTCGACCCAATGCTCGGGAATGCTTATGCTGCCACCCATGAAGTGAAACTCAATTAAGAACGCTAGTAAATCAAATAGGCGGAAAATAACAAATACATTGGGCCAATCGATTCACTTCATCAGTCTTAATGAAATGCAATGCGATGATTAATTACCCGTCAACAAACGGCACAACCTTCAACAAAGAAAATGAATAGCATAAATATGAATGCATTATAATGTAGATTGTTGTTGGCAAGACAATGCATTTTTGAAGTGATTTAAAAATGTGAGTGGTCCCCGTCATGCAAATTAGATCTGATTAACAGGTCGTTTACGATATATTTGCAAAGTGAACTAAAGGTATTAAAAATGCTTTGTATTTATTATGTTTTCACGATACAGAAACCACACTCAAAGCTTATGAATAACTATTTGCAATAATCAATACTGATCTGCCAATTAGTTCGTTTATTTCACGTATTCACACATAATGATCTAATGAATGAGAACGAAAATACAGACACGCGAGCATTCTGGTAAGACCATCATGCCAATACAGTATTCAAAACGACATCGGCTTAAATCAAAGCAACAAGAGAATAATCAACGATATGTCATGCGGTGAAATTATGTAATTATGTTGATGTCAATTACATATTACTTCCGCAAAATTATTCCGTAACCTGCGATTTTTTCTATAGAATAGAAAGAAAATAAGCGATATTATAAATATTACGGTTATACAAATGATATTTATATAACTTAGTGTGCGGTAAGACAGACTTACACTGTTTACCGGTACTTTTGTATTTGAGTACAGAGGTATTACTACTTTACGTTATCATTAGAACATTCTCAAAACTGCAATAGACTAGACATGCACATAGCTTTGTTAGGTGATCTGTTTTTACATGAAATTATAAGACATAAAGTGCATTTGTAAGCTTGTAAAGTGCAAACTACTATCGTTTAGGGCAAAATATAAGAACGAGAAATACAAGACTTATTAATGAGTTCTTAAGGTATTATAGTTCAATGTTTAATGTTTACAGCTTAAACAAACATATTTTCATACCAAAATAACACATACAATTGTGTTCTTCACTATTTTTCTAACGTAAGTTGAAACGTTATTAATCGACTGAACATGTTCGTATATACGTTATCATACATTCGTGAATATTGACTTTTGAAGTAAATTGTACACAGATTGTTGAAATTAAAAAAAGAACAGCTTTTTGGAGTAATATTTTAAAATCATTATTCCAAATAAAGATAAATAAAAAAGGCGTTCGACAGCGTTGACCGGGAGTCCCTCTGGAGACTTCTGAGACACTACCGAGTGCCAGAAAAGATCACCAACATCATCAGGAAGTCTTATAAGGGAATGACCTGCAGAATTTTTCACGGCAGACAGCTCACGGATGCCTTTGAAGTGAGAACTGGTGTGAGGCAAGGCTGTTTACTCTCACCTTTCCTGTTCCTGCTGGCCTCAGACTGGGTAATGAAGACATCAACGGAGCAGAAGCGGAATGGAATTCAGTGGACTCTCTGGGAACAGTTGGAAGACCTCGACTTTGCCGATGATTTGGCTCTTCTCTCCCACACCCAACAACAGATGCAGGAAAAGACAAACATGGTAGCGGACAACTCAGCCAGACTGGGCCTCACCATCAACAAAGGGAAGAGCAAGGTGTTCAGGAACAACGCATCAAACAACACACCCATCATAGTCAAGGTGAGGCGCTGGAGGAGGTGAACAGCTTCACCAATCTCGGCAGCATTCTGGACAACCAGGGAGGAACGGATGCAGATGTCAGAACCCGCATCACCACCAAGATTAGGTTCTTCAATACCATCGTGAAGCCGCTACTCCTCTATGGAGCAGAGACCTGGAGAACCACTGTCACCACCATAAAGAAAATACAGGTCTTCTCAACACCTGCCTCAGGAAGATCCTCAAGATCCGCTGGCCAGACAAGATCTCCAACGAAGAATTATGGAGAAGAACAAACCAGCAGTCAGTTGAAGAAGACATCATTCAGAGACGTTGGAGGTGGATAGGCCACACCCTTCGCAAGCCTGCATCCAATACAGCAAGGCAATACCTCACATGGAACCCCCAAGGGAAAAGAAAGAGAGGGCGGCCTAGAAACACCTGGCGCCGTGACCTGGATGCAGATGCTAATCAGATGGGCAAAAAATGGGGGCAGCTTGAGAGACTCGCCCAGAACCGAGACGCCTGGAGGAAGCTGGTTGGCGGCCTATGTCCCAGATGGGACCACAGGCGAAGAGATGAGATTCCAAATAAAGTCAAATACGAGAGAAGTGCTTGGCTGATATTCGGTAATGGGTCATTTGGGAACAAAATTAACACGAAATGTCATTCTTATTGAGACACATATAGCAAGCAAGACTATTTTCAGTCGCGATATAAGAAATTGGTTCATATGCCATTTGCGGCTAGCCTAGTTCCAGACCAGCAAGTGCATCCGCGAAGTCTGATCAGGAGCTAAACTCAAGAGACCGCGACACCTTGCATGCGGTTATAACAGGCAAAGTAACTTCTGACCAGACTGTGACGATGTTTAGGCAGTCTTGAGCTACGCTGGCCGCATTAGATAAAGATCCATTTTCGTATGACGCGGATCAATCTACAACAATCACATCAACGTAATTTTTAAATTGTGCAATCATGTTGTTGTTGTTGTCGTCGTCGTTTTCGAAAAATTTACAGCGTACTCCAAATGGAATTTTCTTCACTTTGGTTTCTCTGTGCAGTTTATTTATACATTGTAGCACTATTTCAACATAACAATGAATATTGACATAGGAATTAACATATTATATTCGTTCACATTCAACAACTGGGATTATTGCATTACAATGTTTCGTAGCTATATATTTTCAGATCACCAAAAATCATGTTATACACAACATTTGTCATAATACATTATATTCAGATAATATAACTATATATTATTTTTAAGTAACATGATTGCAAAACAAATTATAACCAACAAAAAGATAACATAATTTCCTAGTGAGGACTTTGAGAGAGCTCAGTGTTTACGTTGTTTACTTAATTAACGAATTATGTTCGCTTGTGTGAATTCTTTTCCAAATTGACTTATAATAATGTCGATATACATGATGATGCTCATGCTGATGCTTATGTTGTTGATGCTTATTATGTTGCTGATGCTAATTCTAATTCTAATGATGATGATGATGATGATGATGATGATGATGATGATGATGATGATGATGATGATGATGATGATGATGACGATGATGATGATGATGATAATGACGACGACGACGACGATGGTAGTGGTGGTGATGATGATGATGAGATGAAGAAGAAGAAGAAGAGAAAGAAGAAGAAGAAGAAGAAAGAAGAAGAAGAAGAAGATGAGGAGGAGGAGGAGGAGGAGGAGGAGGGGAGGAGGAGGAGGAGGAGGAGGAGGAGGAGGAGGAGGAGGAGGAGGATGGTGATGGTGCTGGTGATGGTGATGGTGATGAGGAGGAGGAGGAGGAACATGAGGATCATCATCATCATCATTATCAAAACGTGCATTTTTAATTAATTTATGTTCATGTTTTTAGTTCGGCACACCATTTAAATCAGCAGAACAAAATTCAATGCATTTAAAATGGCATCATTGTTCATGACAGTGACTGATTTTTATTTTGCTAAAAACCTATTTGATGTAAAAGAAATGCCTTAAATTGTTGAGATTTATTGTCACAAATGGGGGCCATCCATAATGTCGACAATAGCAAAGAACTGAGTATACTTAACTCTTTTTATTCCAGAGACATCACTGACTATCGGGCGTAGAGCAACTATGCGAAGAATTGTTATTATAAACCATTCCGCCATTTTGTCAGTCACATGACTGTCCGCCATTACACTTCTGCCAACGTCTGCGAGTCTGCGATTACAGCGGGTGTTAAATTAGTTAGCGGTCGGTTTGGTGAAAATATATTTTGATTTTTTATTATAATTGAATAAAGGTGTTTAAAATGATATATTTCATTTGTTGTCGGTTTGTTTCTTCGTATTGCTTTTGATTATGTCATTGAATGATTAAATAAACTTAATTGAAAACGTATGTAATTGTTTTAATTGGTTAATTGTGCCGGCTTTTAATTCAATCGATTGTCTGTTTGTTTGTAAAATGTTGCGTTGGATTAAATGTGTAAATGATGAGTATTTGTTTGATATGTTCAATTGATGCTGTTTTTTGTCAATTATTTAACAGTTCGTAATGAAATTATTTCACATTTTCGACAGTCAATTAATTGTCCAATACAATCGATGTTCTATTTATGTCCAGTCAACACAGATTTCCCTTTGCCCCTCACAAGTTTTCATTTCAGAATATATTTACCATCTTTAATCTACATATGTTTCGTTTATACCATCTATAATCTAAACATGTTTCGTATATACAAATACCAATACACCAATATTAGAAAATTGTATGTGGATATCAACATATTCTTACTGACCTAGTATGCACACATTTATACTTTTGGTAACAAATACCAACATTACAATAATAACGAGTCTCGCGAAATATTGTTCAAATACTTTTAAAATGAAAATTGTGACATAGAATGCAAACGTGGATCTAATGGCCTTATTACAATTTGTTAATCCGGTGACACGTGACACATGTATTTTACAACCTGATAAAGGTCATATACCGGGCATGGTGCGGGTGCTAGTCAATGGCTTCACTTAAGACGGGGTCGTAGTAATTAATTGTATGCTGTCGTTAAGAACCAGTTTTTTTACTCTGATTGCTTATGCAATTAAATTAATAATAATTTTGAAAAATTAGGTTCGTAATATGTGTCAATTCACAAATGAATTACGATATGTACAGTTTCCCGTTTTATTGTTATTTTATGACGTTATTTGCAAACACACAATGCAGGAAAAACACAAATCAAATATGTAATGCACATCGATGTACAACAGATCTTCCCTTTTTTAATTCTTATTTTATGACGATATATAAAAATAAATTATAAGATAACAATTGTTTTAATTTCTTTCTTGACGCACAAAATGTGAAATTATAATTGACATTATTGATAAAATAAATAAATAAATAAATTTAAATTGAATTTATGTCTTTTAGTAAAAGCGATTTTGTGTGTGCAATAATATATATGCACGTTGTGAGTGAATGTGTGACGGTATTTATTTAATTTTATGAGGTGTGTATTCATTATTGTTATCAATTAAAAATGTCCGAAATATATAAACTAGAAATTAAAAAAAAATTGTTAAAGTCTTCTCTCATATTATAACGCCTCTACCGACAACGACATACTTGAAGCAAAAGACAAAAGAAACATTTTTTCAAATGGAATTATCTTTACTAAATATAATACAGAAATAAACAATATATAATAGTTATAACGAGTGTCTACCAATATATTTACAATGATTTAATCAAATTGAAAACGGGGCCGAAAAAGCTTGGTACTTGGGCCGAATGAGCCTGAAATTGGGGCCGAACGAGCCTGAAAAAAAGGGACCGATAGAGCTTGGTGCCGAAAGAACCGACACCCCTTACAGCTTCATCCTTTGAAATGCAATGCAAGCTAAACGGCTTCAAACATGGACAGTCTGTGTTTTGCATATTATATTCTTCCCAAACAGCATTAGTCCATTGATAGAGTCTCTTTTGGTTGTTGTTACAACCTACAACAGCGCATTGTTTACTACTACTTCGTTCATACGACCTATTTACAGATTACAATGTAAGCAATCAGTGCTCTATTATAGGTTTCATAACCCTAAACGGAAGTGGAATTGGGACGTTACATGCAGTCAGTTTGCTACTAAGCACATATGATGCAGGTCCTGGTGCATAAGATTTTTAAAATGTATTTGAAATGATAAGTTTTGGTATCAGTTTAAAGGTACATGTGTAAGTCACAGGGCAAAAGGCCTGATTTGTGCATTTCTTTGTATGTTAGTGGTTGCCAGCCTCAATAGTAGGGCATGATGTTTGCCTTCAAATGGAAGTGCCGATAGCTGTCAAAACCGGTGCATATGTTCTAAGGTAATTATTTTGAGTTACAGCGTATAAATTTTTTTCGAATGCAGTTCTTGTGTAAGCTTATAAAACTACCTTTCCAGTCATGTATAGTGATATATTGGCTTATCGCTCGGTCATGGTGAAATTTGAGATGAACGATTGTGAATTCTGTATATAACAAAGAAGGAAATTAATTGAGGATGCGTTACCTTATAATATCTTACAGGTTGTTAGGCAGTAGTGTAATGGGGGACGCGAAGAGTATTCAGGGGAGATAATTGGGTAATGACTAAAGTCTAGAACTGTCTATTTAACCGACTTCAATGCGAGCCTTTGTTTTCCTAATTGTTGTTTGTTCAATATCCATTTAAAACCATTACGTTAAAAAAAAGATTTTTTTGTTGGCCTTTTTAAAACGTCAATATTTCCGACGGATATCAAAAACAGCTGGATGCAGTTGTGAACGTTCAAATGACCAATCTTTTCCACAAAGTATTACGATTTGGTCCTGAGTGCTTTATCAGAATGTGCCAATAAAACTTTGGCTTGCCACATAGGTCAGAATCTTGTCTGGCAACAGTAAGAGCAGATGTTTGCGCCTACTGAATGGTCACAGCGTCCATTAATATGTCGTTATTGACTGTAGGAGAATAGGCATAGAGTCAATTAATTTGTCGTGATAGGCTGTATGACCTCGGCCTTGTGCATCATGATAGTAAACATCGCACCCTCGATCAATCGTAAATGAGGAACATCTGTCACGGCATCATCGCCTTCAAGAAGGCGCTTGGGTTATCTTGCAATCATTAAATGCTAGATAATGATCGTTCCCGTCTTCCGCTCTAGTTGTTTGACGATGGCAGGAAATGAATATCAAATCTTTGAGTAGACTAACAACGTTTGTTGCATGGAAAAGGTGCATCGTATTTTATTTTATTATTTTTTTCATTTTCAGGTTAAGGTTTACGTTTACATTGATAATGAATGAGAAATTATCGAATATTAAGTGAAATAATACAAGCAAACTTTTCTTGTATTGCATGCATATTAGTGAAAACATAATTATACGATTTATCTTGAGCTATGTCATTATATTATGTACTTTGCTTTATTAAATCCGGATAATGGTTAATATACATAATATTCATAATATTAAACGTGTACTTGTGACTTATAATACGAGTTTAGACCTGTATTTGCATTATTTTGCATCTGGGAGTTCCTACCAAGCTCATATTCTACACAGAAACCGCTCAAACGGGCTAATTACCAAGATGAAACAGAATGATTAGTTTAAAATGTAATAAACATGTGGCTAGAACGACCAGAAAATGATACATCGGTACAATTAATATAATAAAACAAGTTATGGATACTTTATTGTCTGGGACATATTATTATTGTGTCAATGTATAATTTTGGATAAACTCCCGAATTATCCCGTATGATACATGTATATCATTACACGGTCATATTCAACGATGTCGATTTTGGTATATGCTCGATGCAATATATTTAAGAATATTTCCCGCCAGCGTTATAGATATATATATATATATATATATATATATATATATATATATATATATATATATATATATATATATATATATATATATATATATATATATATATATATATATATATATAGTGTTAGTGTTGATATTGTTGAACAAGCAACGTTAAAAATATGTTTAAACTAAAACTAAACAAAACGTTGCTTTCTTAACAAGCACACTTTTGAATAAATCCACTCAGAACATGTTGTGTTTTTTTTTTCAGCAAAAAAATTGTTCCCAGGCCTGCTCCTCTCCGCCGTGTATACACGGGTATATGTGAGGTATAAAAGCCAATGTGCCGCCTTAGCATAATGTGTTGATTGTAAATAGACGACTTATATCCCAGTGATCGGGGGGTAATGTTAAAAGTCGGATGAAGATGTCGCTTCCTTTAATATCAGACTATAAAACGCACCTTAACCTTTTACCTGTTTTACAAACATTACATAACGCTACCTTTCTTAATACACTGTATGGGTGTAGCTCTTCATGTATATCAATGCAAAAAAGCAATATTAAGCTCTCTGAAAATATGTAAAAGCACTTTAAGATGCAATTATAAATGCAGTCATATGCGCTTTTACGACAATAGCTCTGTGTACGAAATCACCATTAAAGAACTGATAATTGACATCAAATGAGACAAATCTGCAAACTCTATTTAGGTAAGTGAGTTTAAAAGAACGCGGAACATTTACATTTGTTTCAACTTATTATATTATATAAGTTTTTAATGAATTTCCGGTTATCAAGCTTGCATAACTGGAAAACAGAATTGCGGACTGTGTGCACATTATTGTGTTTCCTGTCTTCATTTTATTTGCTCTGTTTTGATGCATTTGTTGATGTTTTGGTTTTATTGTTATGCCGTTGTTGTTATTAAGTTTGTTTATCATTGTATAAATGGCATGCTTACAAGCAAACGTGTCAACTGTACTGTAACAGAGCTTCACAAAGTATAGTTTAAGCCGTGTTAAGTAATCAATATAACGTAATTGATTTGCTTTTCTGATGTTTGTAAACACTTTATAAGGTTTTCGAACAACGAATTATAAAAGAAATAAATTTGATATATTGATTCTTATGTTAATAACTATTTAAAGCAAACAATTTAACGAGACACTAGCGAAAAGAGCGTTATAAATGTTACATATTTCAATTGTGATGTTGTAATCACGGTTATTGTCATGCTCTTTCCATCATTTTATACATTGGCAAAGTTAATGAAAAACTCATATTCTTATTTTGATGTTTGAAACATGACTTTAAATCCAATTTCACAAATTTCATTTGGTGCGTAGACATGGCATGTTTAGTGTAAATCAATATATTACCCTTATTAACGCACACTTGTACAATTCTACTCTAGAACGCAATGGCTCCTTTTCAAAAACAATTAACATATTCTGCATCTTGAGAATGCCTTACAAATTGTGGGACCCAATAACGCCCTAGTTAAAACCGTAAAAGTTCGCGCTTTAGCATGCTCAGAATTTCGTACTATGCATTCCTTTATCAAAAACAACACTTTTCTCTACTATAGAAAAGCAACTTTTCTCTACTATAGAAAAGCAATATACGTTCTTATATCTCTTCATAATATATCCATTAATGAAATATTCAGTTTTCATTATGCTTGGTAAAACATGTTGTTTTTTTTTCATTTCTTCATCATACGTTAGCAGTTCTAATGAATGGCAATTACATTTTAATTCATTTATCATTGCTTTATATAGAATGCGTGTAAATACTGTTTACAATACGATGGTAAGAAACGTAGTGTACTTTATCAATTTAATCCAGAGCCATCTTGCGCTATCTCGTGTACAGGATAAATACTATTAATAATCAACTTATCTTATTGTCAGTCCGAGTTCATGAGATTTGTGTATTTTGTATATGAGATGTACTTAAGAAACGATTTTGGTATATATAACTTTTATAGTGTTAAGGGACTTGGACTTCGGATTCTAATCAAATTCTTAAACGTAATAATCGTGTATAAAAGAATGAACAAGTGACATAAATTATATTAAGAATAAAACATGTGTTCAAAGTTTTCAGTTTAGTTACCGAACACATTATCTATAGCACATATTGATACAGTCATAAGCAATTTCTGCAAATGTAAGATGTGCCATCATAAAGTCTATTTCAATATAGGTGTGGTTTTTTTTTAATAAAGAGTTAATTATATTTGTGTGCGCCTTTTTAGAATCCAATAAAATAGAAAAGGTTTTATGTTATCGACGATAAAAGGACTACAGCTAATACCACACTATCGATTTTACATTACACATTTATGACCCAGATATGATCCGATTTGCATTATTCGTCATTTTATTATTTTCTTATTACAGCAAATTACAAACAACAACCTATTAGTCATGTTATTATTATTGTTCTGTGTATTATTTATTGACCGTACATTATTTTAGATATGGCACATAAATGAAGCAAAACGGGTGATATATCACGAGATAAATAGACGCATCGTTATAATTCTAATTAATAGCCACACATTCAGAGGAATTATAATACAAAATTAATATATTCGATGTTCAAAGTTTTTCATATATTTTAAATTCCAATATCAAACCATGCTACTCGTCTTTGACAAATAAAAACAATATGCAACACTGCCTTCATGTACTTTATGTACGTAATGAGTGATTTTTATGACATTTAAGTTTTACATTATAAAATACAACTGTGCAAAATTATTTCCTTATATAAATTCCTACGTTTACTATGGACATTCGACTTTCACTAAATTAATTATAACATTTTAAGAAGCGCAGGCATTTCATAGAAGATGGTATAAAACGCAGCAATAAGCACACAAAAGCGTTCATTTTGAACATACATTTGAAAACTCCGGGAATAAAATAGAAATATGCTGCAAAAGTTTTCCCTGGCCCAGAAATTCGTAATCACATCGCTTAATAATTCCAATTGTTTTACTGAAATGTGTTATCCACTGTATCGTGGTAGGTTATTTCAATATATCAAAATTTCTGGCTCAATGCATTTCGTTCAAATTCGTTAAGTTTTAACAAACGCTGATTATATGGAGAAATATCTAATGACTGCAACATAAGTAGTAGTAAGTTTTGTATATTACCAGTATTAATACACTTTATAGCGTTTCGTTTTTAAAACGTTTACGGAAGTCTTAGTGACACATTAAGGGCAACAGCTGTGTTTACAGTATTTTGTTCGTAAGTATAGGAATCTGAAATACCGTCCGCATCGAGCCATTACGCGGGAATGCTGATGTTGCTTTCCATGAAGAGAAACTCAATTAAAAACGACAGTAAATCCAATTAGCGGAAAATAACAAATACAAAGGGCCAATTCATTCCATTCATCAGTCCTTATGAAACTCAATGGGATGATTAATTACCCGTCAACAGCCGTTATCACATGCAAGAGTATACGAATGGCATAAGTATTAAGGAATTATAATGTGGATGGTTGTAGGCAAGAATCTGCATTCTTGAAATTATTGAAACATTTTTTCGTGGCTGCCGCCATGCTAATAAGATTTTACTAACAGAGCGTTCTATTATGATATCTTCGTAAAGTACATTGACAGTATTTAAAATGCTTTGTATTTAAATAAAGTTCTTCAACAATCTGCTAGTTTTTCTATTGACAAAAAAAGAAACTAAGTGTGATATAATGTTGTGAGAGTAGTTTCAAATATTCCAAGAAACTCTTTAATAAAAGAAACGAGCATAGCATACTTTTTGCAAACAAATAATGTATACATTATGTAGCGACGTTAAACCATATTTGAGTACACTTGTTTTGTTCAGTTTAATAAAAATGCTTATTTTTGTGTTCATTTGGCAATTAATTTGCGTTAACTAGCATTTGTATAGCTTCACTGCAGTAAGCAATGCATGTGCCGTCCAATTAAAAAAATATATGAGCACCTGTATGGAAAAATAAGACATCCCGCTCTACCACAAGTCCAGAGGTGGCCTTAGACATATGCGAGTACCCCATCTGTCTCACTGCCGGGGTTACGATACTGCTGACTAGCAGGTTAGGTTATGGCTAATCAAAGGATAAGGGAGTACAGCCCGATTTCAAATCCGGAGTCCCTAAGGCGGTGTGACCTTCTCTACAAACTTAGTACATAGTATATCTGGAAAATCCTGCGAGGCTGTGGGTGCCATGATGTATTGGCTTCACATTTCAATTTGACTTACCAGCTTGCGTAAAAAGGAAAGGACGGGACAACAGCTGAATCTTCACTCCATTCTGCCCAGGCTTAAGCCCTGGAGAGGTCACTCCCGCTGCGCTGAAAAGCGTCGACCAAACAAGGAAAGTAGCAGCTACCGGCTGTACGGCATCAGCTGCATCGGCGTAGGGCTTGGCGCCATATGTCGCGTCCAACGTCCTTATCTCATTGGACAGCAACCGCCCGCCACATACTGGGCAGCCCTCAGCCAAACAGATGTTTTCCAGTTAAAATCCGCTTACGTTAGTGGGTGCGTTAAGGATCATGGTACTCAAATACCTGACAAGTGGACCGTGAATAGTGCACCATGCAAAAATAACAAACGCCCTTGAAATGGGCACCTGGAATGTACGAAAATTGAATCCGAGATTATCGAATGACCATTAGTGATGCCCGAAAGATCTCAGTTATAAACGATGAACTTGTGAGACTCCAGGTCGACATCGCTTCACTGCAGGAGACGCGGATTACTGATTATCGAACCCTAAGATATGAGAACATTACATTCTTCTTGCGAGGGAAGAGTGCAGAGGACACCAGAGAGTTTGGTTTTGCTGTCCGAAATCCTCTTCTGGGGATGACATAACCATGCCAACAAGGAACTGAACTATCACTCCGCCTCCACAAGACCTCTGGGCTTGTAAATATTATCAGTGTTTATGCACCAAAACTCAGTTCCACCAAGAATTCCAGGGACGAGTTCAACAGCCAGCTAGACTCGCGTATCACCATGCTTCCTAAAGAAGAGCACCTGGTACTGATTGGTGATTGTTATGCCAGAAAGGCGCTGACCATAACTCTTGGTCCCCATGTCATAAATGAAAATTCGGATTTGGAAAGATGAATGAGAATGGACAGTGACTTCTGACGCTGCTCATATCGTGACCCCCAGATCACCAACTCATTCTTCCAGAACAAACTTCAGAATTAAGCATCTTGGAGACACCCTCCATCTAAATACTGACATCAGCTCGACCTGATCATAAACAGGCGTTCTGCATTGAACTGTGTCATCCTTACCCGCACCGTTCACAGTGTTGACTGCTTCACTGACCACTCGCTGGTTTGCTACAAGATGAGGCTTCCGAGTACGAAGGTTCATCGTTCTAGGCCTGAGGGCACACCTCGTATTGATGTGAGCAAGACCGCTTTCCTCGACAAGATGGTGCAGTTTACTCAAGCCCTTTTGGAGGTGTTCCACATATAACCTCTTGATTGCACAGCCAAAGAGCGATCGGATCACATTAGAGAGACTGTACAAAACACTTCCATCAACGTCTTTTGAAAGAAGCAGACAAAAACAATTTTTGGATTGAAGCCAACTCCCCCACACTAATTCCCGTTGTAGACAAACGCCGAAGAACCCACCTAGGAACAAGGAAGTGATTAAATGGCTTCTGATTTCAGCTCTGCACAAACATCAAGCAATAT
The DNA here is from genome assembly GCF_020536995.1 of Dreissena polymorpha. NCBI lineage: Eukaryota > Metazoa > Mollusca > Bivalvia > Myida > Dreissenidae > Dreissena > Dreissena polymorpha. The sequence continues at coordinate 140,673,294 of NC_068358.1, read as the reverse complement.
GCTGATACTGGAAACACAGCGGGCATGTATGACAAGTACCAATACCTAGCCAAATATTATTTCTCAAACAAAGTGTAAAAAAGCATAATATAAAAAAATGTTTTTGGGTAGTGTATTGAGATTTAATCCACTCGTAACATTGACATTATATATCAATTACATATTAATATCTCTGATCTCTCATAATTAAATCCATAATCTACCTAAAGCAAAACAAATCCACTATTTAATGACTCAATTAACATTCAGATTATATGCGTCGCTTGTATGTGGCAGATAAGAACCAAGTTAACATTTCTATACACTTATTTCAAATTTGCAAGAAACGTCACTTAAACGATTCATCCAAACGAGGTGTTCAGATGTATCAGTGTCTTCTTCAATATGTATTCATGTATACATTAATCTACACTGTTCATTATTACCGATTGTTTAGTCTTTTGAATAATAAATGATTGACTACGTGAAAGCAAAGTTCTACGTGAAAGCAAAGTTCAAACATGCATCGTACTAAGTAATCTACTATGAGCATAGACACATATCTTTTAGTCAACATAATAAAAACTACAATGATATTATCATTTGTATAATCACGTTTTTTGTACGAAAAATATTGCGATGGGACAGTGCTGTAGCAGTTTGTGTTACTTCTGTATTTTTCAGGATCGCTCTGAAGTAAATACATGGATACGAAAACCTTACTAATTACATTTTGTCCCAATTACTATTTTCTCAGAAGAGCGCTGTCTGTTTGCATTTCAAATATTGTCTTCATAACATGAACAATGTGTCCCGCGAGCCAATTGTTGTGATAATGTCTTACTAAAATGCGTATAAATGGCACATAGAGCGCTTCGTAAGTCTCGTTTTATGTCCAGAATGTATCTGCCTGGCATATTGATAAACAGGGAATACAAAATCCAGGACATGCTTCACATATATGGTCCATATGGTTGTCCGTAAGGTATGGTAAATGTAATCTTCCAAGATTCCTACTTCTCTTAGGTTGAAGCTAAACTTTGTTATAAATAATTGTGACCAGTAGTAATGGGTTAATACGGATTGCCAACGTAAGTGCCCCCCCCCATAAAAAAGTCGATTGTTTAACTAAGTCTATTCATGCCCAGATACATGGAAATGTTAACTGTATACATTGACATTTATTCCTTATCGAGAGTGTTATCAACGGGATTAATGATGTATTTCTTCTCTTATTATGCAGAATGTTAAACGCAACTGAATTGAAAAGATGAATAGGGAAATCCGATGTCGGACTCGGATAAGCACACATTTGGATTGAAAATAGTGTGATTTGAAAATGACGTTAGTACCAAGATGACCAGCTCAAATACAAGTGGTAGTTAAATCATAGACCTCGAGACATTGTCTGATAGTCACCTTTGCCCAGTTCGCTTTGTCCGATAATAATGTGCGTCCAGTAAACTTGCGCACTTGCCGTTCGGCATATTTTGAAGAATATGTGGCATGTTCACTTATATTGAAAAACGTTTTTAATTGAAGATTAAATGAAACTCTTTAAATATGCATTTTTCATCTTATCTACAGATTGCATTATTCTTTTTCTGTATAATCAACTTGCGACTCATAATTCGTATACACAATTTTCTAACTAAAAATCCTTTATCGTTCATTCATTCAAGATTGAGTAAAGATTTATTTGTACTCCTCATGTGAGGTGGCATATAGAAGTCGCACTGTCCGTCCATCCGGCATTCCGTTTCTAGAGTGCGTTTGTTTTCCTACACGCTTTCGTATATTCACCGTCTTTTTGGTGTGTGATTCTACCTCCATCACTTACAGATCAAGTTCGAGTTTAGTTCCGGTGCATTCTTTTTTGCAAAGTTACGGGTCTTGGACCTGATTTAACTGATTTCCGGTGTGTGAATGTACCCTGTCTGACTTTCGGATCAATTACTGTGTGTGTGCTTGCTCATGTAATGATGCCAAATAAAAAATGGTGTTTCATCTCCATTTAAAAAACATGTTTTTTTCCAATTTAGAATAACATTCTGTCTTTTCAATAAACTACGACGGTAGACATCTAGACCATGTTAGCGTTTATTAAGTCATGTAACCTGAAGTTTTTTTAGTGTAATACTTGTCCTCTGTGTTAAAAATAGTCTTTGCATTTAACAAATGTTAATTGTGTATTACAATTTAAGTTTTCTAGATGTTTAACCCATTCGTCATATCGAATTTTATTAGCTTTTATTTTGCAAAAGGAGAACTAAGTTGTGTCAAATACATGTTTAACCCATTCCCCCTTATTAAATTGGATGGTATAACAATTAAAACCATCACAAGCAAGTCCTCCTTCGTCGCCATGTTTTCTTTTGTCATCTAAACAAACTTCAGGTTAATTTGCTTTAAAAACAGATTTTTTGTTCCACAAGTCTAATATTAACTCTTTTTTTGTAATCAGGCCCCTTGTTGCGTTTAACAAGTGTTCATAGATACACTCTTCTTCTTAGAAAAATTATTTGTGTTTGAGTCGATACTTAATTTTGCTGAAAAATTGCCAGGATGCAAGGATAGGCACACTTGCTGTCGCTATATTACTTAAATAACGGCTTAAAACTCATCTTTTTCACGATTTGGTTTATTCATCTGGGGTAAGTATGCAAGTCATTTATTTCATAGTACATCTTGCCATTTGAAAACAAAATCCTTATATTTTAGGTCAATCAAGTAGACCAAAGTAGACTCACGCTCCAAAAATCAGGTCAATATCTGAAAGCGTAAAATAAAATAAAAAGCCAGAAAGCTGTTATTTCAACGAAGTTTTATTTTTCCAAGACACGTAATATTTTCAAGTATCAATAAACCGACTATTTCAATGTGGATTTAGCTGGTGTTTGGCTTCAAAATGCAGTAAGGGTGACTGTGGTTTACAAACACAGCTGTTGTGTTTTTGTAATTTCATTAAAAACTTTAAAACGTTATGAAACATGTTCTCAGCGCTTATTCAGATATCGTACTTATTTCTCCTATACTTTTCAAGATAAAATAGCTAAGCATTGAACAAAAAAACGTTCAATCATAATTCTTTCTTTTTTTACGATTATTACTCAAAAGTTATGATATTTACACGAAATAAATGTTCATTAGTTCTAATAAAAACAATTTATTGTGTGATAAATAGATGATAAAGAAGAATTCGATGGTATATGGTAGATATGTGATTCGTGTTAAGGTGCATTACCGTATACCAAGGAACATTTCCTTTACATGAAATCAATTATTAACAGAACACTGAGTCTTGGTGCGGTTTATTAAGCGTTCGAAAGGTTAATGAACTGTAATCAAAAAGCAATAACACACGTAATTCTATAAAAACGTAATATAAATATTTATCCATAGCAATGTAAATAAAGTAAAATTGATAAAGCTTATACCAATAATATGCTTATTCATTCAGAGTTCCTGTGCTTATATATTGTATGTGCATCCATTATGGTAAAAACCGTTATATAATGTTATATGTGTGATTTTATTGTGTGTACCTGACGTGCCATACAATTATATATATATACGTCAACGTCCATTTGTTCCAGTTTACTTTCAAACTTATACCTCATACAACCAAATAATCTTTGACCAAAGATGTAACAAGAGGTACATGATTCGCTTCGATTACTTCACTTTGTATTACTATAATTATTTTACCTAACAGAAGACTTTATGAAGTATTCATAAGGCACTACGAGAAAGCTGTATAATACAGAGCATTCACTGTTATGTTTTATTGTTGTCGTTATGGTACAAGACGACCGTTCGATTGCATTTTAATAAAATTAGATGACCATGGCAAAGGCTTGACTTGGTGACCTATTTTTTTTATCCCACTCAAACCATATTCGAACATGATCTTGATATTGTTACGATAACAATTCTGACCAATTTTTCATCAATATTGAGTCATAAATGTGGCTTCTGCAGCTGTTACAAGATTTGACGATTCATTTTTAAGCCTTGCGTTACAACTTTAATACCTGATTTGAACAAACTACAATCATCAAGACGATACTGAAAAAATAGCACTTATATTTACCCGTTTAGACTTTCGTTCGATATTATTTCATATCAACACTCTGCACTTGGAATCGTAAGTGTAAGCGATTGCAAGATACATAAACAGTCGTATCAAGTAATGTAACCAACTATGATTAAACGAGAAATACTTATCAATCAATCAATCAACAGTTAAGTTTTCCCATTGAACAATATATTATTTTGTTTTCAATTATAGCTATTCGCTTGCATAATCAATCAAGCTCAGTTCGTCTTTAGACAAACAACCGTTGACCTCATAAGGAGAACAAATATTTTTTCGTTTACTGTGAAATCATTTCCTTCTGATAGCCAATCTTATACCATAATTGCCATTTTATATAACTTATTGAGTATATTTACAACCGGAACACGCGGTGATAAATACAGTTGTATAATTAATATCGAAATTCGGAGCATTGATTGTGTTTAATTGAAAAAACAATCATTGTGGCCTTTGTATCACATGTTTTGTTTAGCGTGTTTTCAAAGAGAATCACAAGAAATAACCCATTTTAGTCGTGAACAATTTCTTATCTAATATTCTCTCTTACAGTTTCAAGAGTATAGATGCGATCAATTCTAATTCATTAGCGGTGGATATATCGGAGATATATCTATAATGGAATCGTGAGCCCTCGTATTAAACGGACATTAGACCCATTCTCTGTCGATTGTTTTCATCATAAAATATACATGAAAGCCATTGACGCACAGCAGTAAATGGACGCTATTCAACCGTTTTATTGCAACACAAGCAAAATAATGTTAGGCTAGATAAGCACTCTTTTATTATTTTTTAAATAATTTTATTACGCTGGAAGAAAGGTAAATACAATTAGAGGAATTAAGTATAAATAACATATCGGCTGATCGAATGGTTTTGTACAAATGTTTTTATTTTAATAAACTAGTAACAACGACTGACATCCTTCATTAAGGATTAGATGTGTACTTAAAATGGCATAGACATATGTAAAAGAAAATCTCACAAAACTTATTTGTTTTATGTTTCACCACGATTAGTAACTAAGAAAGCGCTCGACATTAAATATATACGCTTAGGAAAAATGCATTACCCTTGACGCGGCTTTTGACTTTTTGGTAGAGCACACAATAAATGATTTTGAACATCTGACATTTAAAACGGGTAAAACGGACTTTTGAGGCAACGTAAACAAAAGCTATTTGAATCCCAATCATGTATTCGGTAACCAGTTTTTTTCATTTGAAGAGAAAACAAACATAGCATGCAGTCACAACTTTAGATGAAAATTACCAGAACTGCACATACTCGAGTGTTGATTGAACTTAACAAGCAACGAAATATTTTCTAAAGACGTTATTCGTTGCGATGTCATGTCACTTGGATCAAAACAAATAAATCAACCAGTCAGACAACTTGATGATCGCTTCATTTTATAAATGTTAACTAAATCTATGCATTTGGAACTTATTTGGATCAATAGCAATCTGAATTCAATACAACCGCAACATCGCACCTAATAATTAAACCCTGTTCTTCTTTCTTTAAATGTTTGACAAATTAATGTTAGACAATACTGAAACGATAATGCGTGTGAATTGCAATATCCTCTATTTATTTCAGTTGTATAAATAAAAGATGCTTATACATAAACCACTCAATAACGTATTTTGAAAATCATTGTTTAATTTAATTAAATATCACATGAGCATTTTGCAAGGAAAAATATTAAAGAATAATCGAATATTACTCCTGGCTCTTCTTTTCCAGATATATTGTGTTCTGTTTCACAAATAATCATTCATAAGCAAAAGTAAAATGTTAACATAGAAAAGCGTAAATTGGTATAAACCCAATTTGTCACTTTAATGCAGTTGTGAATAATTGTATGCGCAACTACAGTGAGTTGCATATAATTAAATAAAACTCCCCGTGAAAGTAAACTTCTGTCACGTAATTAGTAACTTAATACATTAACAATTAGGCTCCTTTAGTCTCTATTTATGTTTATTGCAGTTGCAATTTTCTAATAAATGCATTCAACAAACATAACGGTTATAAATATAAGTATTACCATAGCTCCGTGTGTGGTACAACAGGCGTGCATTGTTTTACTTCTGTATTGAAGTATAGAGGTAATATTTCTTAACGTTACCATTAGAACACTCTCGGAACTTCAATCGACTAGACATAAAGATGCTTTAATCAATTTACCTGTTGTTCCATTTACCATTCAGACCAGAGTGCATTTGCAAGCTTGTTAAGTGCAATAAACGATCTTTCAAGGCAAAATATTAGAACAAAAAACAAACAACTTATTATAGTGTTCTGAAAGTATGATTACTTTTCATATACATAATTACGAACATCCTTACCCATACCAAATAATAAAAACAGATCTTCTATATTCATCAAACATAGCTTCGATTAATAATTATAAATCACCAACAAAAAAGTAATATTATTTCGAACTTAGGAATTTTATAGCGGTAAGTTAATACGCTGTTTATTTTAAGAATAGAAGTACAATGTAGTAGTAGTAGTAGTAGTAGTTGTAGTAGTAGTAGTAGTAGTAGTAGTAGTAGTAGTAGTTAGTTGTAGTAGTAGTAGTAGTAGTAGTAGTAGTAGTAGTAGTAGTAGTAGTAGTAGTAGTAGTAGTAGTAGTAGTAGTAGTAGTAGTAGTAGTAGTAGTAGTTGTAGTATGTAGTGTAGTTCGTGTAGTCAGTCGTGGTCGTGTATAGTCGTAGTCAGTAGTAGTGACGTGTGTAGTCGTATAGTCGTAGTAGGTGTATGTAGTCTCGTAGTAGAGTCAGTCGTAGTGCGTCGTAGTAGTTGTGTAGTAGTGTCGTAGTAGGTCGTAGTAGTCGTGTCATTAGTATAGTCGTAGTGTCGTCTCGTCGTAGTAGTGTCGTAGTGTAGTCGTCGTAGTCGTCGTAGTGGTGGTGGTGGTGGTGGTGGTGGTGGTGGTGGTGGTGTCGTAGTAGTAGTGTAGTAGTAGTCGTCGTGTGTCGTCGTAGTCTAGTAGTAGTAGTAGTAGTCGTCAGTAGTGTCGTCGTAGTAGTAGTAGTTGTAGTAGTAGTAGAGGTAGATGTATGGTTCCTGTTAATAATGTAGCCTGTTCTTTGTTAAAGTTTGCTGCTAGTTAACCAAAAAGCGAGGCTTTGCTGACTTCATAGCGGACAGCGTATCATATGACCAGATTGTGCGTATGGCAAAAGACCTATTTTCGCGTGACGCTGATCCTCGAGTTGTTTTTTTTAACTTAGCTAATAGTATGACTTAAAACAGTGAATTTCATTAAATCAATGACGTAATGTGTTTTATTTCTGAGTATGTTTGAAATCAACATAATGTTTTTTAATGCATTTAGAGTGAATCTTTTTTCATATTAAAAGGAAAGGACGTATTTTATATTAAAAAAAACGCATTCTTTATTGAAAAAATGCATTTAATTGTTCGAAAGTTCTTGGTTCGAAAGGACGCTATACTGTTAATTATATGAACGAACGGAGTATGCATGCTCTATTTATTCTAGAAGCATCGCCATGTATCGGATGCACCGAAAGAATCCGAAGACTAAATACTGAATTATTTTATTTTTATTTTATTTTCTGCGAGTGTAATATTGTTGCAGTAGTCTGTTTTAACCATTTGAAACCACGACATCAAAACAATCAAATTGAAATTGTTTAGGATGTGGAGCTTTAATATACCTCAACCTTGCGAACGGTAATCAAATACGGCTGGATGCAATTATGGTAGTTGAGATGAACAATCATTTCAACAAAGCATTACGATTCGTGCTTGTGTGCTTTATCAGCGTTTATTGGCTTTGCCCAATAAAAAGTTGGATTGTCAAATAGGTCAGCATCTCGTATTGCGACAATAAACAGACATCAGCGCATAAACACAGATGTTTGCGCACACTGAGTAGTCACTCAGTCCATTAACGTGTCGTTATGGTCTGCAGGAGAATAGTCACGGAGTCCATTAACTTGTCGTTATGGGCCTTGGTCATTATCTTAATAAACATCGCACCCTCGATCAATCGTGGACGTGAAACATCTGTCACTGCAGCATCGCCACCAACACGTTGCTTGGGTCAACCTTGCAATCATTAAATGAAATATCTAAGATTATTATCTTTCACATCTGCCGCTCAAGCTTTTTGACGATGGAAGGAGTATGAATACCAATAGATAGAAATCGAACATGAAGTAAAAAATACAGTAAAACTCACCTTCGATGGTATGAACATGAGTGTAAACTTTAAAAAAATGCAATTGATATTGAGTAATTTTACTTTGGTTTATTGTTTAATTAAACCTGGGTTACGGTAAAATTAACATAAAATTCATAATAATATACATGTAATCCTGACATTAACAAATACGAAAACAGGCCTGTATTGGCAATACCTTACACCTGGGGTTCCTACCGCGTACATGTCCTATAAAGACACCGTTCAAAGAGCTAATTACAAGCATTAACAAAATGAACAATTAAAATGATATTTAGGTAGTACAAACCCGTCAATTAGAAACATCGGTAGAATTAATACTATCAAAGAAGATACTGATACATGAATCTCCAAAACATCGGGACAGAGTTTAATTTAGGCAAAGTATTATTTGGATAATGTTAACAGAATCAAACAAGCATTTCCTTACACGGTCCTAGTTCACGACGGCAATTTTGGTATAGTTTAATGCGATCCATTTAAGTAAATTAAGTCATTTGAACATTTTTGTAGGGTCAACCCTGTCACAGCTTTAAATAAATAGGTTTGATCTTGGTGTAAGAAGTTTCGTTTTGGTACAAAATTAGAAATGTATCCTTCAATCACGAACACCACAGTATTGGTAAACACGCGAACACGTACTTATAATTAAATGTATCGCATATAACATACTCTTTTACTAGCCTTTAACCCATGAATTGTGTTAGTATGAATAGACCATGATTAACTTGCTTCATGCTAACTATTTTGTTCAATGCCCCTCCATTGTGTGTAACAGATAAACATGTATAATATGGCCTGTCTCACAACGGTACTAAATAACTGCCCCGTATCTTGATTGCTTTAATGATGTGATGAAATATCCCGTCACGAAACGAAGGTTGGTTTCGTCTCATGGACATAAATCAGGTATTTATTTCATACGAAAATGGATCATTTGATATGTGTCTTGTTCTGTGAAAAATGGTCATAATGCATGTGCGTAAAGTGTCGTCCCAGATTAGGGACGACACTTTCCGCTTAAATGGTATTTTCCGTTTAAAGGAAGTCCACCGAAAATCTAGTTTAGGTGAAAAGTGTCGTCCCTGATTAGCCTGTGCGGACTGCACAGGCTAATCTGGGAAGACACTTTACGCACATGCATTATGACCAGCTTTCTCAGAGCAAGACACATATATTCAGCCAGCATTATCGCAGCAGGTCAGGAGCTACCCTGTCCACTATAAATAACTCAAGGTGTTGCGGTCTCAGTCGTGAAAATGGGAGCTCCTGACACAACGCTCGTTTGCAGTTTCACTGGCATCTTTTTTGCAGAGATCAATAAAATCAGTCAGTCAATCACTCACTCACTCAGGCACTGACTCACTGACTGACTCACTCCCAAACTCACTCATGCATTCACTCACTCATTCATTCATTCATTCATTCATTCATTCATTCATTCAATAACTCACTCATTCACTCACTCCCTCACTCACTTACTTACTTACCATTCTTCCTATCTGTCTGCCTGCCTACCTTTAGCTAATGTCTAACAGTTCTAGTTAAGTGCCTTCTGTAATGATAAGACGCACCAATTTCGCTTAAGTTTATGTTATCAAAAATAGCTCAAAGAAAACTAAATCTTACGTGTTCTTTCTTTTCAGATGTTATTTATTATCTCCCTTAGCCAATAGTAAGGTTGACATTCCGTATTACATTTACAACCTGTCAACTTGGTAACAAGGTTTGTTTAGTCTCAACTATGATAACATGAATTAATAATATATGTATAATTATATATGAGTGTCTATATTGTTCGACAAGCAATATGCGTTCTTTATGTCTCGCCAAAGACACTATGTTCCGTTTTTTTTTACAGGAAACGGACTAGAGAAACGTTTAAAGTAGATAAGTTTAGACTAAAACTCACCAAAACGTCCTCTGGGTTTATGGTAAACGTTGCTTCCTCGGCCAATAGATCTAGAAATGATATAATTGTTTCAAGAACCGTTCAGAAGCCATGTTCAATCGTGTAGTATATCAAGGCCTAGCACTCATAAAATAATAACATTTTAACAAGTGGCCAACAACCACTTCTTAAATTATCATTTTAATGTTTCTAAATATGCTTATTTCCCCTTGTACGTGATTTATAATTTTACGTGATGCAAATAATTATATCTTTATTAAATAGTGTTTTAGGAATGGCTTGTAAAGTTCCTATTTGGAGAAGTCTCCCTTTTACTCTTTAGATTAACGACGATGATTTTGAACAGCAGGTAAATGAAAAGTCTTACGGTAATTACGAACTACGTGAATAACAATACACTTGCGTCGAGGTTAAATTCTCGACAACTTTTAAAACCATAGAAACCGATTTATATCGGAAGACCTTTGATGACGAGGCATAGAAAAACGATTAATGTTCGAATATTTTTTCTTTGTGAATATGGTTCGTGTGTTCAGTAAAAAATATCAAATGTACTTTTGCTACATGCAAAACGATGACTCGAAAACTGTTCAAAACTTTACACTACCATCAAACGATGCGACGTTTTTTTGCACAAGCTATTTGATTTATTTTTATCAACTGTAAGTCAAACGTAAATAAATAACGGATTCATTTTTAAAATACTCGCAAATCGACGAAATCTCATATCGCCAAAGGCATACAGCATATAGCTTAGGCGTGATATGAAAATTACTGGTCAATAACGAATCATTCACCCATAGCCGCGAATTGAATTTATGTACAGTTACATAAAAATTACACAACTTGACGTAGATTTGTGCGATTTGCTAATGATTTTCAAGTTGAAGTTACGAATACTAGCGCTGTGGTTTGTTGGAAAACCTTATATTAAATCTCATATAGCTTTTGAAAAAAAATGGCGTTTGCTAACTATGGATTCCATTCGGGAAACGAACGAGGTTTGATTGTTGTTGCTATTTTTCTTACTTTACATTCAAATAGTGTGCATGTTGCATATATTTTATTATGATCGTAAAAATATTATATTTTCGCCATACTAAATCCTTTTTAGTTTATGGCTAAACTTAAATCTTATGTTGGATATGTCTTGTGTTATCATTACTGTAAATACTGTATAGCATGCACGCTCAATGTCACGGTAGTGTATAAAGAGAGTGTACATCAATAGCATTTTGTTCCTGTAAAATATATCGCTGAATGCGTCTGTAAATCCCAATGCATACACATTTAATACTGGTGAATAAAACCTCGAATGAAGTCGAAATATCGAGACATAGCGGTTTGGGCGCATACAAACCGTAGCGCGAAACGTACTACAAACTTTACACAGAAGTACACGCCAGTGCTTTGATGTTTTAACATAAAACCTGTTTCTAGTTTCGAGAACATGTCTTTGTTATCTGCTCATTAAGGATATCCAACTTACTTCCAATACGAAATTCACGAGCGAATGATATCCTTACTGTATTTCGTTTTTTTGCTTGTATCTCTAAACAAACAAGCGCATACTGACTTAAAAGTAACGACTCTTACGATTTTAGTCAGAGCGTTTTTACCTCTTCCGGTAGCACCGCGCGCCACCTCGACTCCATTAGAGAACGTGCAACAGAATGTCGACATCTTCGTCATACCGCCGACACCGGTAGCGCCGGTGCTTACGAGGGCCGTGAGCTTCCACTGCACCGAGCCGGACTTCGACGCTTTGTTTGACAACCCGCAGCATTTCCGATTTGGATATATCGGTACGACTGAATTTATCATTTGGTATAGCATGAAAATTTAATAATATAAGAAAAGCGGGGTAAAATTAAACGTCAACGCACATTTCTTGAAAACACACAAATCATCTGTTTACATGTACGATAGTTGACCGAAAATGTTCACAGTATATGCACGTAACACCTCTTCCTGAACATGAGGAATTATATATGTTATCGAGTTCGTGGGGATGTTTCTTTAAAGTCCACCACTACTGAAAGACTTCCAGTTGATTATAGATGCATGTGACCTCATTAAAAGAGCACTCTTATCTCTATTGTTATTATTGTGCATGCAGGTGGTAGTTTTGACGAGGGAACTCTGGACTATGGGAACAGCCGCCTTTCAGACACTCATTTGACCCCTTATATCGATGTGGATCCCGGCGTTCATCTGGGTCACTTCTCGGAGACGCGAAGAAATTCAATAGCCCGGTCGGACAGCATCATGAACCTCTCCTTCACTGACATGGTGCGAAAGAACTCCGAGCATTCGCAGGGATTTATGGGCTTCCGGAAACGAATGGCCACAGAGATAAATCACAAATACTGCTCATGTAAATACATGCCCTTTACATAGGTCCCTTGAACTACGAATTTTAAGAGCATTGTTAAGAAGAAATCTGAAAATCGGATTTTTTTATTGCTTTTTTCGGGGGGGGGGGGGGATGATGATTACCGAGATGCTTACATGAAATTATATATTGGTCATACATCTGTGCCATTAAGGAAATATAAAATATGTCATAACTTAGTATTTACTATTGAAGAAACAATAAGGTATATCAAAAACGTAAAGCATTATACATAATCCGATAACGTCCATATGTACGAATATTTAAACGCGTGTGTGTTTTGTAGTTAAATTTAATTCTCTCAAAACAATTCACTTCTTTTTCGTTTGTTGTTTATTGTCCTTAAGCATATATTCTCTCTTCATAATGTAAAATTCGTATCAAATATCAAGATACCGTTTTTGAATGCATTTTAATTTACACATCTTCTACCGTGTTTTATGTCTAATATTATTGTTTAGTTATATCCGCGTCAAATGCTTTTAGTTGTGCGTGGCTTTAATTGTACTTCAATCTCTTTCTAGATTTTCGCTGCGATGATACTGTTTTCATCTTCCTGCATGTTGTGTTTGGAATAGTCTATCTCTCTGCAGGTTGGACAGGCTTTGTTAGATGCATTTTAAGTTGATATTTCACGTGAATGGTATTGGTTTTCTGTTGCTCTGTTATTTATTGTTGATTTTTTTTGCACGCGTTTCTAACATGCTTTTAGGTTGACATCTCCATTTCATTCGTATAGAAAACTAAAAATTGTGAACAATATTACCTTGACATTGTCATGGCAAGCGGTGTATCGTTGTGCCCGCAAAAAAGTACACTATATTTAATCCATTTATGCCTAGCGTCCTGAAAAAAGGACTTTGCAAACAGCGTAGACCCGGATGAGACGCCGCATGATGCGGCGCCTCATCCGGTTCTACACTGTTTGCTTATAGGAATTTCTGTAAGAAATATTTAAAATATAGAAATAAGTATACTAGACATCCCTAATTTTGGAAATAAATTGATCCAATTTAGAAGGATGGGAGAGTCCACTAGACATAAATGGGTTAAGGTAAAATATTAACAGCAATGCATTTTTGTTCACCCTAACAATAGACATGAACGTTCCTATTAATGTCATATTTAATTTACTTCACGCATATGTTAAATCCATTATAAACTATTTATGGATTTATCAAAGCGGAAAACAGCGAGCTCGTCCATCGTAAGTTGTGTAATATTAAAGATACATTTCGAAATATGGTGTATTGCTTTACGCAGCAGTTCGTCGAGTTCCCTTATACTAGTATATTAACAGATATGTCAATATCTATTTTTCTACACTGTAAAACCGGAAACATACGTTGAAAACAAAAGTAACGCAAACAATTTGTCATCGAAAGTACGGGACATTTTTACCAACCGGTTTTCCCGATGTATGGCTATTCCAAGAATCTATAGACACTTCTCATATAATCCCGTTAATCAAAGACTGAATGCGAGACCAGTATATCACTCAATTACGATGGCATAGAAGTGACATACACTCCTCAATTTTAATGCACTTCTTTTTTTCTACCTCATTCCCACGGCATGTTTACTCGAGGGAAATGCTTAGTAACTCAAGGGACCAAGTTAGTTATGTCGTGAGAACGACTTAAGTCGTGGGAACGAGATAAAAAAAAGAAGAGTGCAAAGCTAAGAAACAATTTTAACTCAATTCCCCGAGTTGGTACGTCGTGGGAACGAGGAAAGAGGAGTGGAGTTTAAAGAAGAGGAGTGAATGAAACCTCTATGTCAATGTACTAAATGGACGGTCACATCATCTAGATCAACGATTTTACATATGGAATTAAACCCTGAATTTGAAAGCTCATCGTATCTTGGTATTGTTAAAAATAAAAAGTATAGGAACATTATTGCTAAATTACTGTTTGTCGTCTCACAAATTTTCGGTAGAAACGGGAAGACACCAGAGGTCAGAGGTCAACGCAAATGTGTGTAATGCAACCTAGACGACGTAAAGGATGAATATCACTTTAGTATTAAATGACCTTATTATATGAGTCGTGTTCTGAGAAAACTGAGCATAATGCACAGCGAAAAGTGTCATCCCAGATTAGCCTGTGCAGTCCGCACAGGCTAATCAGGGACGACACTTTCCGCCTTAACTGGATTTTCGTGTATAAGAGACTTCCTTTAAAGATAAATGTCATAAAAGCGAAAAGTGTCGTCCCTGATTAGCCTGTGCGGACTGCATAGGCTAATCTGGGACGACACTTTACGCACAAGCAGTATGCCAAGTTTTCTTAGAACGCGACTGATATGATGTTAGAAATACATGAATTCTATGATAGATCCCGTCTAAATATGGTCAAGTTTATCGAACTACGTAGTGTTAAGAAAACTAGGCATGTTTAGTTAAAAAGCTTTAAATTGCGGGGTTTCTTTTTCTATAGTATTGAATAATAATAGTGTTCACATTGAAAATAGGTAAAGAATAATGTAATACCGGTCATTGATACAATTATTTGTAACAAATTATAACAAATAATGTCACTTATCTTTAACATTAGGTAGTCGTTATGTATTAACCTCATCCATTTGACTTTCTCACGAAAACATGTTTATTGTCCCCTACCGGTTTCACCGGAGGGGTCTTATGGTTTGCGCTCTGTGTGTCAGTCTGTCTGTCTGTCCGTCACACTTTTCTGGATCCTGCGATAACTTTAACAGTTCTTAATATTTTTTCATGAAACTTGCAACATGGATAGATGGCAATATGGACATTATGCACGTCATTTCATTTTGTTCCTACGTCAAAAATTGTGGTTTCTATGGCAACCAAAAAAATAATCTGAAAATGGTGGAATTTCTGACTATGGTGGAACCGGTAGGGGACCATATTGCTTGACAATAGCCTTGTTTGTTTTGTAATTAAATTGATCTTTATTCGAAATGATGCATGCTTTTAATTTCTTCAAATGCATGTTATTATTGTATATGCATGTTTATGACGATGAGTTTGATGAACCTAAGTTAAATTAACTATTCTATTCCTTATACGTTATATAAAAGAAGTGTAAAAGAGAAGTATAGCTCGTTGATGAACTCTATCAATAAAGCTGTCTTGTAAGTTTGTAAGATTTGGCATAATCTTATTTCCTTTGAAATATTTGTTATGAGAAAAAAACTCACATAATTCTTCTCTGTTCGAGTTAAGTGAATATTATAATTGGTACTTTTAGTGATCTTAATGAATACTGTTTCATAAAAGAGTGTCTTTTCTTTACAAACTATTTGAGGGCAGAAATTTAAACAAACAATATTGAATTGAGCAATTGCTTTGAAATATATTCATATCTGCCGATAACGACCAGTACAACATTCTGCGTGGCGTCCCTTCAGGCGTTTTGGGAATGGCCCGCTGCTACGGCGACGTTTACGTCAACGTATATCTGATAGCTGACGGCGTCCTGTCTGTGTTCCTGTTTACCATCAACGTCATGGAGTGGACGAGACACGTGGGCGGATGCTTAGAGACCGTGAACAGGAGCAATGGAGGGATGATCTATGTAGTGATTCTAATCATGAGGACCAGTGCTGTTGCATTAGGTGCACGCGCGTTCTCCGAAAACTGGGCATAATGCATGTGCGTAAAGTGTCATCCCAGATTAGTCTGTGCAATCTGCCGACACTTTCCGCTTTATGGTATTTTTAGTTTCAAGGAAGTCGCACCTTACCGAAAATCAAGTTCAGGCGGAAATTGTCGTCCCTGATGCGGGCTGCACAATCTAATCTGGGATGAAACTTTACCCACATGCATTAAGCCCTGTTTTCTCAGAACAAGGCTCAAATATATAACAGTTGATTAAGCGTCGTTTGTGTGGTTTTTTTTCATTATATATATATATATATATATATATATATATATATATATATATATATATATATATATATATATATATATATATAATTATATATATAATTATATATATATACAAATACTTAAGCATGCATTGGCAGGTTTATTTGTCGTTTTCATTATTCGCATTTTAAGAATAATAAGTAAACTATAATATGCGATGTAATATACTGTTTTGTGTGATATTTATGTATTAATAAATGGGCATGTTTTGTACGAATGAGATTCGTTCCTATAATGGAAAGACTGATAATACAGTCAGTCAACCAGTTTAAAATTACCCGGCAAAAAAATAATTCGACCACAATAATTTCTTCAGGATTTAGTGTTAATGTGAGAAGATGTAAAAAAAAAATGGTAAAATTTATTTTGTATGATAACAGGTTAGGCCAGACGGCATATGCAGTTTTTTTACTAAAATAGCCAGTTAAAGTTCACCCTTTGGAAAATTATTAAAAATCATTCAACTTTAGAGTTAGTATTTCAAAAGATTGTCATTGCATTTGTTTTCAATCAGCAAAAAGTTTATTTGAAAATAATAATGCCTTCTATATCCATATGCACATTTCAAAACGTAACTCATGTAATCAGTTCCGGTTAACTTTTTGCTGCATTTATCCCCCATGTAAGCATAATACAAAAGCGTTCTTGATAAAACTGTGTTAATTTATTCCTTTACCTAATGTTCCCCTTAGACACTTAACATTTTGTTTTTATTGGAGCATTATGGAAAATTAAATACAAATAAATCGGAACTGTTGATTATACGGAACCGGTTGACAAACTGTACATAAATGGGGAATAAGGACGGTATTAAGTTCAATCTACCAATTAATTCATAAATCCATTTTTCATCTTTGTATTTACTTATTATTTATGTTAAGAAACACATGTCTTAAGCAATCAGTTAACAAATACTATTAAAATAAAATGTTTTCTCAAAATGCAAATGCCCCGTATTAGCCTTCGCTTTCCTCTTTTAAAGTCATAAAGAAGAAATTGTACAGTTCTCTAAAACAAACAGCTTCAATATTTGGTATTCTAATGGTCGAATTGTATTTTGAACTGATTGACTGCTAAGCAACGGCGTTTAATTTTCTATAAAAATTCAATAATTTAACAAAATTACACACGTATGCGTTTACAGAGCTTGTTTATGCCGTTGTTCCAGGAACGCTGTTAGTTTTCCACGGAATGCACGGGATTCCACATGAGAACCTCGTGTGCGTTGTGGTACCAATCCTTCTGACAGTGGGTGTGTCACTTGAATGGGCGTTCCTTGTGTTGGCCGTCCTGCTGCCATTCTGCGTATACGCCCTTATGTACTGTGTGGCATGTCGCAGACGTTCGGATATGTCCGCCCTAGCGGACAATAATAATAACATAGAAACTAATGGCGTGTATCGCGTAAACACGGACTAAGAAAGGCTTGTTTGAGTTCGTTCATCATGCAAAAGCGAACGGAATTCGCTGTGAGTTTCTCTAAAAGTGCGCCATGCCCGTACTTACCTATTTTATCACAGTACAATACACTCCAAAAATGTGTCTTAAATTCGCGGTTGTCGTGCATAAAATAGCAATAAAAATTAAAAATGAAGTGAAAATGATCTGGAGTGAATAGTACTACATTTAACCTCTACTAGAAGTGTACTTTCATTGTCCGTTATTCATTAATTTTCAATAATTCAATGTGCCAGCATCTCATATTCGGTAATACACTTTTGCTTGATAACACCTCGCATGCAAATGAAACACGTTTACATTGAAGTGACAATGTGCAAATTACAAACAACTTATACGTGGTATGGTGCGATCGCAAAATAATGATATTAATCAAATTGCATCGTGATTTTAATGACACTGCAAACATGGGTACCTTGTATCTGAACATCGTTTGGGATAAATATGGGGCTGATAGGGTCAATATTAAAGGGGCTTTTTTATTTATGATATTTGTGAAGAATAGTAATACTGAACATTTACCATGCTCTAAAATATCTATTATATGCGTATTTTTGACGATTTATAAACAAATTATAATTAGTTGCAAAGCAAAACGATTTAATAATTTAGAGAGTTCTGTTGTTGTCGTTATATTTTGTGATAGACGATGATTGCTTATATAAAGCATAAATACATGACTCATTTTAGATACAATATTAACATCTATCAATGTAAATCATTTAATGACAAACTGTAATACATGCCAAAGTCTATTAAAAGGCCCCTTTAAAGGTAGCAACATACTACCTGCCGTGGGCTTGCCTAAATAGTGGATGGGGTTAATGTCACCATAAATGAATGTTATAAAGGTGTGTTTCAAAATAGCTAAAAAAAACTAGTTGAACTGTTTTAATGAATTATATTTAGATAATGACAAGTATTACTTCCCAAAACAATTGCAGACAGAACAAAATACAACCATAATACATGTTAGACTGAAGAACAGGAATTATACAGGTTATATCAATAAACATATTGCTGGTTATTTCCCATGTGTGTTAATTGTTAATTACATGATTTAATTCTTACAGTCATATTATTATTAAGTGATATAAGTTATTCAGACATGACTCGCCTTTAGCAGGTCTTAAGTTTTATGCGATTCTTCTTTCGAGCCTCCTTTCCCAACGCTGTCGCTTTCGCTCTTTTTGTGTTCACGACTTTCGCTCTTCTTGTGCTCGCGATGAAACGGGTTGTGAAAATGAATCCCGTGATGCTTCGAGTGATCTTTGTGGCGCGTGACAAGCACTGGTATGTTTGAGTGGTGTACGATGTAATCTGTCACACTTCCGGTTAGCGTTCGTCGGAGCATGCCTTTGCCCCGGCTGCCAACGACAATGAAGTCCACGTTTTTGTCGGACGCCAGGGCGCAGATGGCCGGCCCTGCTTCACCTCGCGTGACCTCTACGGTTCCTTCAAGCTAAGATCAAACATGCATGATAGGTTAAACACAGACGAATTCGTGTAATGTTTTTAGACTGTCGTAGTTCGTAATATATCATGAATAACCTTTAAGCGGTCAGACTTTAGTATGTTATCGGGGTACAGAATCAACAGAGTTTTCAAGGGGTTACACACAGGCTGGACAGAATGTAAACACACCGTTAAGTACTTAACTTAAAAAAAAAAGTGCATAAAAGACCGTTTTCCTTGCAGATTGTGACGGTATAAGAAAAAATCAGTGAATACGTGTGAAAACGGTGACAAAATTTCACGTTGCGTGACGAATAGTCGTGCAGTATACATGATATTTTTATCAAGAACGCAGGCTTATTTAATAAAATAATTCTGATATATTTCACATTGCCTAAGCAGCATAAAAAATCTGGCTTGTTGCACTAGTTGAAATTGTTAATATAAAATGTTTTAAATACATCCACTAACGTTTAATTGGGAAAACCCAACAAAGTCACGTGATCCTGCACCCTGATTATGCTGTTTTATTCATAATGTAGTACTCAACGATCACGGTTCTGTAAAGTACACCATTATAGTACATGCCATATACGGAATGGTTCACAATTTGCAATATGTTTCAAACTTAACATTTATTGTGAAACGTAAACCAGGCGGTAGCATGCGAACAACTGAACATGTATTATCACGGATATCTTGAAAACATATTTCGCAAAGCTCAAATGACTCAATTTACATTCAGATTATATGCGTCGCTTGTATGTGGCAGATAAGAACCAAGTTAACATTTCTATACACTTATTTCAAATTTGCAAGAAACGTCACTTAAACGATTCATCCAAGCTAGGGGTTCAGATGTATCAGTGTCTTCTTCAATATGTATTTATGTATGCATTAATCTACACTGTGCATTATTACCGATTGTTTAGTCTTTTGAATAATAAATGATTGACTAAGTGAAAGCAAGGTTCAAACATGCATCGTAAGTAATATACTATGAGCATAGACACATATCTTTTAGTCAACATTATAAAAAAATGATATTATCATTTGTATAATCACGATTTTTTTACGAAAAATATTGCGATGGGACAGTGCTGTAGCAGTTTGTGTTACTGCTGTATTTTTCAGGATCGCTTTGAAGTAAATACATGGATACGAAAACCTTACTAATTACATTTTGTCCAAATTACTATTTTCTCAGAAGACCGCTGTCTGTTTGCATTTCAAATATTGTCTTCATAACATGAACCATGTGTCCCGCGAGCCAATTTTTGTGATAATGTCTTACTAAAATGCGTATAAATGGCACATAGAGCGCTTCGTAAGTATCGTTTTATGTCCAAAATGTATCTGCCTCGCATATTGATAAACAGGGAATACAAAATCCAGGACATGCTTCACATATATGGTTCATATGGTTGTCCTACACGCAACTGAATTGAAAAGATGAATTGGGAAATCCGATGTCGGACTCGGATAAGCACACATTTGGATTGAAAATAGTGTGCTTTGAAAATGACGTTAGTACCAAGATGACCAGCTCAAATACAAGTTGTAGTTAAATCATAAACCTCGAGACATTATCTGATAGTCACCTTTGCCCAGTTCGCTTTGTCCGATAATAATGTGCATCCAGTAAACTTGCGCACTTGCCGTTCGGCATATTTTGAAGACTATGCGGCATGTTCACTTATATTGAAAAACGTTTTTAATTGAAGATTACCTGAAACTCTTTAAATATGCATTTTTCATCTTATCTACAGATTGCATTATTCTTTGTCTGTATAATCAACTTGCGACTCATAATTCGTATACACAATTTTCTAACTAAAAATCCTTTATCGTTCATTCATTCAAGATTGAGTAAAGATTTGTTTGTACTCCTCAGGTGAGGTGGCATATAGCAGTCGCACTGTCCGTCCATCCGGCATTCCGTTTCTAGAGTGCGTTTGTTTTCCTAAACGCTTTCGTATATTCACCGTCTTTTTGGTGTGTGAGTCTACCTCCATCACTTACAGATCAAGTTCGAGTTTAGTTCCGGTGCATTCTTTTTTGCAAAGTTACGGGCCTTGGACCTGATTTAACTGGTTTCCGGTGTGTGAATGTACCCTGTCTGACTTTCGGATCAATTACTCTGTGTGTGCTTGCTCATGTAATGCTGCCAAATAAAAAATGGTGTTTCATCTCCATTTAAAAAACATGTGTTTTTCCAATTTAGAATAACATTCTGTCTTTTCAATAAACTACGACGGTAGACATCTAGACCATGTTAGCGTTTATTAAGTTATGTAACCTGAAGTTTTTTAGTGTAATACTTGTCCTCTGTGTTAAAACTAGTCTTTGCATTTAACAAATGTTAATTGTGTATTACAATTTAAGTTTTCTAGATGTTTAACCCATTCCTCATATCAAATTTTATTAGCTTTTATTTTGCAAAAGGAGGACTTGTGTCAAATGCATGTTTTTAACACATTCCCCCCTTATTAAATTGGATGGTATTACAATTAAAACCATCCCAAGCAAGTCCTCCTGTGTCGCCATGTTTTCTTTTGTCACCTAAACAAACTTCAGGTTAATATGCTTTAAGCAAAGAATGTTTGTCCCACAAGTCTAATATTAACTCTTTTTTAGCTCATCTATTTTTTGAAAAAAAAATTATGAGCTATTGACATCACCTTGGCGTCGGCGTCGGTGTCGGCGTCGGCGTCGGCGTCCGGTTAAGTTTTGCGTTTAGGTCCACTTTTCTCAGAAAGTATCAATGCTATGGCATTCAATCTTGGTACACTTACTTACTATCATGAGGAGACTGGGCAGGCAAAGTTAGATAACTCTGGCATGCATTTTGACAGAATTATGTGCCCTTTTTATACCTAGAAAATTGAAAATTTTGGTTAAGTTTTGTGTTTAGGTCCATTTTATTCCAGAAATATCAAAGCTATTGCTTCCATACTTGCAACACTTACTAACTATCATAAGGGGACTGTGCAGGCAAAGTTATGTAACTCTGACTGGCATTTTGACAGAATTATGGGCCCTTTTTACTTAGAAAATTGAAAATTTGGTTAAGTTTTGTGTTTTGGTCCATTTTACACCTAAAGTATCGAAGATATTGCTTTCATACTTGGAACACTCACAAACTATCATAAGGGGACAGTAAAGGACAAGTTGCATAACTCTGGTTGTCATTTTTACCGAATTATGGCCCTTTTTTGACTTTGAATATATGGTTAAACTTTGTGTTTAGATCCACTTTGCTTCTAAAGTATCAAGGCTATTGCTTTCAAACTTCAAATACTTTCATGCTATCATGAGGGTACTGTACCTGGCAAGGAATTTTACCTTGACCTTTGGATGACCTTGACTCTCAAGGTCAAATTATAAAATGTTGCTAAAATTGCCATAACTTCTTTATTTATGATTAGATTTGATTGATACTTTGACAAAACTACTCTTACCTGACATACCACAATAGACTCCACCAAAACCATCCCCCATGCCCCCCCCGAATCCCCCCCACAATTTTTTTAAAGATCATCTAATAAATGACCCCCACACCATCACACTATACCCCGTCCCAACCCCCCCCCTTTTTTTGGAAACGGTTAAAAAACATATATATATTTTTTATTATTTTATTTTTGAAATACCGTCAAGAATCCCCCCCCCCCAAAAAAAAAAATAATATTTTTTTTAGCGTTTCTTTTTCATTATTGGAAGATAATGTAATAAATGACCACACCCCCACACTATACACCCTCTCAACGCCACCCCTTCCTCATTTTTGATTGAAATTGAGAAAGGTCCCTTCACTTTTAAAAAGAAAAATAGATGAGCGGTCTGCACCCGCAAGGCGGTGCTCTTGTTAGTAATCAGGCCCCTTGTTGCGTTTAACAAGTGTTCATAGATACGCTCTTCTACTTAGAAAAATTAATTGTGTTTGAGTAGACACTTAATTTTGCTGAAAAATTACCAGGATGCAAGGATAGGCACACTGGCTGTCGCTATATTACTTAAATAACGGCTTAAAACTCATCTTTTTGCAAGTCAGTTATTTTATAGTACATCTTGCCATTTGAAAAAAAAATCCTATTATTTTAGGTCAATCAAGTAGACTATAGTAGACTCACACTCCAAAAATCAGGTAAATATCTGAAAGCGTAAAATAAAATAAAAACCCAGAAATCTGTTATTTTAACGAAGTTTTATTTTTCCAAGGCACGTAATCGTTTCAAGTATCAATAGACCGACTATTTCAATGTGGATTTAGCTGGTGTTTGACTTCAAAATGCAGTAAGGGTTACTGTGGTTTACAAACACAGCTGTTGTGTTTTTGTAATTTCATTAAAAGCTTGAAAACGTTATGAAACATGTTCTCAGCGCTAATTCAGATATCGTACTTATTTCTCCTATACTTTTCAAGATAAAATAGCTAAGCATTGAACAAAAAAACGTTCAATCATAATTCTTTCTATTTTTTACGATTATTACTCAAAAGTTACGATATTAACACGAAATAAGTGTTCATTAGTTCTAATAGAAACAATTTATTGTGTGATAAATAGATGATAAAGAAGAATTCGATGGTATATGGTAGATATGTGATTTGTGTTAAGGTGCATTACCGTATACCAAGGAACATTTTCTTTAAATGAAATTAATTATTAACATAAGACTGAGTCTTCGTGCGGTTTATTAAGCGTTCGAAAGGTTAATGAACTGTAATCAAAAAGCAATAACACACTTAATTCTATAAAAACGTAATATAAATATTTATCCATAGCAATGTAAATAAAGTAAAATTGATAAAGCTTATACCAATTATATGCTTATTCATTCAGATTTCCTGTGCTTATATATTGTATGTGCATCCATTATGGTAAAAACCGTTATATAATGTTATATGTGTGATTTTATTGTGTGTACCTGACGTGCCATACAATTTTTTTGTGTGTTACACAAGTATATATATATATATATATATACGTCAACGTCCATTTGTTCCAGTTTACTTTTAAACTTATACCTCATACAACCAAATAATCTTTGACCAAGAGGTACATGATTCGCTTCGATTACTTCACTTTGTATTACTATAATTATTTTACCTAACAGAAGACTTTATGAAGTATTCATAAGGCACTACGAGAAAGCTGTAAAATGCAGAGCATTCACTGTTAAATTTTATTGTTGTCGTTATGGTATAAGACGACCGTTCGATTGCATTTTAATAAAATTTGATGACCATGGCAAAGGCTTGACTTGGTGACCTATTTCTTTATCCCACTCAGACCATATTCGAACATGGTCTTGATATTGTGACGATAACAATTCTGACCAATTTGTCATCAATATTGAGTCATAAATGTGGCTTCTGCAGCTGTTACAAGGTTTGTACAAGATTTGACGATTCATTTTTAAGCCTTGCGTTACAACTTTAATACCTGATTTGAACAAACTACAATCATCAAGACGATACTGAAAAAATAGCACTTATATTTACCCGTTTAGACTTTCGTTCGATATTATTTCATATCAACACTCTGCACTTGGAATCGTAAGTGTAAGCGATTGCAAGATACATAAACAGTCTTATCAAGTAATGTAACCAACAATGATTAAACAAGAGATACTTATCAATCAATCAATCAACAGTTAAGTTTTCCAATTGAACAATATATTACTAGTATTTTGTTTTCAATTATAGCTATTCGCTTGCATAATCAATCAAGTTCAGTTCGTCTTTAGACAAACAACCGTTGACCTCATAAGGAGAACAAATATTTTTTCGTTTACTGTGAAACCATTTCCCTCTGATAGCCAATCTTATACCATCATTGCCATTTTATATAACTTATTGAGTATATTTACAACCGGAACACGCGGTGATAAACACAGTTGTATAATTTATATCGAAATTCGGAGCATTGATTGTGTTTAATTGAAAAAAACAATCGGTGTGGCCTTTGTATCACGTGTTTTGTTTAGCGTGTTTTCAAAGAGAATCGCAAGAAATAACCCATTTTAGTCGTGAACAATTTCTTATCTAATCTACTACTCTCTTACAGATTCAAGAGTATAGATGCGATCAATTCTAATTCATTAGCGGTGGATATATCGGAGATATATCTATAATGGAATCGTGAGCCCTCGTATTAAACGGACATTAGACCCATTCTCAGTCGATTGTTTTCATCATAAAAAATACATGAAAGCCATTGACACACAGCAGTAAAATGACGCTATTCAACCGTTTTATTGCAACACAAGCAAAACAATGTTAGGATAGATAAGCACTCTTTTATTATTTTTAAACTAATTTTATTACGCTGGAAGAAAGGTAAATACAATTAGTGGAATAAAGTATAAATAACATATCGACTGATCGAATGGTTTTGTACAAATGTTTTCATTTTAATAAAATAGTAACAACGTCTGGCGTCCTTCATTAAGGATTTGATGTGTACTTAAAATGACATAGACATATGTAAAAGAAAATCTCACAAAACTCATTTGTTTTATGTTTCACCGTGATTAGTAACTAAGAAAGCGCTCGACATTAAATATACGCTTAGTAAATGCATTACCCTTTACGCGGCTTTTGAGTTTTGGGTAGAGCACAAAATAAATGATTTTGAACATCTGACATTTAAAACGGGTAAAACGGACTTTTGAGGCAACGTAAACAAAAGCTATTTGAATCCCAATCATGCTTTCGGTATCCAGTTTTTTTTAATTTGAAGAGAAAACAAACATAGCATGCAGTCACAACTTTAGATGAAAATTTACAGAACTGCACATACTCGAGTGTTGTTTGAACTTAACAAGCAACGAAATATTTTCTAAAGACGTTATTCGTTGCGATGTCATGTCACTTGAATCAAAACAAATAAATCAACCAGTCAAACAACTTGATGATCGCTTCATTTTATAAATGTTAACTAAATCTATGCATTTGGAACTTATT